>NW_009944828.1:21124-95072 GCF_000696875.1 Nestor notabilis
GAAAAATGAATTTCAGAAAATTTTTAGTAGTTTCTTAGATAACAATATCCTAAGTAACAGTACTTCTACCATTTCTTTGTATACTTCAAAGTCCTTCATGTGCAATAGAAGGGCTGTAAATAGAATGAGGTGGCTTCAGTTGAAGTTTGTCCAGAAAATAAACTTTCTAAATATTTTCATTAAGTGAATAATTTGTTTTATATCTAGGTCATTTATTTTAGTTTCAGAGGTTAGTATTGTACTAGAAGAAATCTGCTGATTTTCCACATGATCTTCCATAAGTTCTCCTCACTGTGGTATTCATGTGCCACACAATTGCTAATGCATTTATCCCCACCAAACCAAAAAATCATTAAGACTTTAATGGTAGCTGCGTTCAAACAACACTTTCTCCTCAGACTTTCAGGATAGTGTTGACATGTCAGATAGATAGTCCCTTTTTTTCCTTTTTGTAGCTGCTCTAACATGTTTCTATGATGATGTTTACACAGAATTCTACAGCAAAATTAAAAAATTCTTGAAAAGCCTGGCAAGCATGTATGAAAAAAATTATTGCACAGAGTTACCAATCTGCTATTTTTGTTATTTGTTATGTTGGGTTTTGCTCTTCTTTTTTTAACTTTAATTTTTTTAACCACTTGCAAAACCTGGAGTGAAATTGTCAACTTTTTACCCATCAAAAGATTGCAGCAATTCTTGGTGATCAAAAACTCTATTCAACAGCAAAATCAAGTTTGTAATCTCCTAATAGCTATTCACACCAACTGGTCACTGAACTTTTACAAGCAAAAATACATTCTTTTAATTCTCCTCCCTCATCCTCCCCAGGGAGGAGGAAAGGGGGCGGGTGACTGAGCGGCTGCATGGCCGTTACTGGCTGGGTTTAAATCACCTCAACAGAGAAGAATGGTACAGAATATCTATATGGCTGATTAAGAGTCCTTTAAAATACATTAAATTTAAAATACAGAATAAAATGGTTTGAGTATTTTTTTTCATTTTTCAGACATTTCATTTTCCACAAAAAGTAGTTCCATACGTGCTATTTTCCACTTACTTTATCATCTTCAACTACAAATCAACAATTACAATCAGTTCTCTCTAAAAACCTTCACAGCCCATTGCCAGTTTTCTACATTAGATTTTCCTCTAGGGCTTTCTAACTGAACATCAGTTACCTTGGTTAAGTCTTCTCAAAAACTGAAGAAATAACTTCATGAATGTACTTAATTTGGTTATTTGCACTTAACTAGTGATTTTAGTTACCACAATTTACATAATTTTATAATGACCAGCTGAACTCAAGAGTTTTATTGATAAATTCATGATTTTTTTAAATTTAACAAGTTGAACAACAATTGCATAAACATAATTTTTACTGTACTGAAGACTTATAAAATATAGATATGCATGAGAAATGTGTACACTCAGTAGCATTTTCCTAGGGATATTTGCCTTCTTCAAACTAGTCTAACAAAACTCTCATCCTCTATGAATACACTATTTCACAAGAAGGAATTCAGAGTGCTGTAGAAAATGACAGTTCAAGATCTATTAATACAAGCAGACTTACAGTTTCTTTCACATTAAAAACAAAAGGAACGTAAGATATAGAAGAATGGAGAAGACAGTATATGTTTACACCTCATAAATAAATGGTGTCTAGGCATTTAAATTGTATTCTGTTGCAGCATCCTATTCAAAAAAGTAAAAGCAACAGTGAACTGAAGTGAGTATACAGATATGGGCAATGAAAACAGCCAGAAGTCCAGAACACCTTATCATAGCCACACTTCCTAAAATGCTTTAATAAATTCTGTTGCATAGAAAACCCGCAAGATAAGCAACAATATATTGAAAATAAACACACAATATCTCATTATCTGCTCAGATATATAAAGGGATAAACCAGGGAAGTACAACATATAAAATGGGTGGATTTTTTTTAAAACAGTTGATCACTACATCTACTTCTGCAGTGTGAATCTGAGCTCCAGAGTGAAAAAAGCTCAAAAGAAATTTTTTGTGACTTTTTTTTAGTATAGGAAACAATCAGCTGTTGTGTTAGATCTTCCTTTTTATGACAGCTGCTTACTTTATGAAGTTGGACAGATAAAGCTGTAAGGTAAGTGCTTAGAAGATAGAGGGAAAATATAAAATACACTGAAATAAATGAATCACTGGCAATTACTGCTTAAATAACAGACACACTTACATATAAATAACCCCTTAACTGGCCCTTGTTTAGATAAGATTGAAAGGAAATCCTCATTTAAATTTGGAAGCTAAGGGGTTAAAGAAAAGCAAAATAAAATGGTAAATTTATACAGTTCTCTACTTTTTGGATCAGGCATAAAAATTTAGATTCCTCCTAAATAAGTAGTGGTTTACATTTCTTTAAAACAATGCTGGTTGTCTCCTTCAGCTTTTTCTTACATGTTTCTTAAAAGCAACTGTGTGCCCAAAACGGAAGATAAAGACTACCAATACATTATTCATGCTGCTCATGTCATATAATTTAATGCCCAATTGTTACTGTTTCTTAAATAATTTTTTTTAAAAAAGAGTGTCTTTGGGGCTTTTCAAATACTAGAAACTTAATGCTTTGTGGAAACAATTGCCTACTAATTTGAGGCTCAAGATAGATGTGAGTGTTTCTGAATCTGTTTTGTTCATTATTTAAAAGGTCTGTAGTAAACAAATGAGAAATACTTTTTAGAACAACTTTATTATTGTTAATGACAGCTACTTCAATTAGCTATAATTTCTACACTGTAATAACACACATGATCCACTTTTAATTTAAATCTTTTGCTCTCCAAATGACACAGTCCTCGAACTAGATTAGGTCTTTTATGTAATGCAGCTTTAGTCTACTTATTTTTTCTCATAACAAAGCATCCACAGCAATTTTTGTGTTTCTACCTGCCAAAACATAAACTGTAATATTTCACAGCAAATCAGTGTTCATAAAAGTGTTAGTTTTCCCCTATCCGCTTTAGATTATTCTAATTTGCCATAAAGTATTTTAATAGAACATTTAAATTCTTCCTGCCAAAATCTGTGACTGTAGTGTTAGCAGGCACTAAGCTAAACAAGTTCACTGTCACTTGAATATGAGAAGTAGCACATGCTCCAGCTTGCATTAAGGTGAATGAACAAATTCTTATCGATAGTAATGAGTTGGCCAAGTCCTCTCAGTCAGTTGAGATTAATATTCCCCATGAGGAATTTATTGCTAAAATTTTGTATGGGTAAATTTTTTTTTCCTGTAATTGCTCAGTGCTGGGGCATTTGAATTAAGTCTTCACTGAATAATTTATAGCTCTTCATGTGTACCCAGAAATTTAAAAAAAAACATTAATCCTAAAAACTTTGCTTTGCTTGACGTATACTAAACAGCAGCTCCTTACCTGATGAGTAACACACAGTTAGTCTTTGCAGGTCAATGGATTTGCCAATGTAGAGCAATCAAAAATCACTAGATTTTGATGAAAACCTTTACACTAGAGCAAAAAGTGTTGTGGTTCTGAAATAAAAAACAATAAAAAGGAAAACTCATACATACCAAGCACTTAAGTACAAGGGTATTCTTCTAAACTACTACCAGGCAGAAATACTGCATATCACTATAATTCCATATGGAACTTAATTTCCTGACATATAAAGCTACTCCTATTTGTTAGGAACATTTCTATCAAAGGTCCAGATTCAATGAGGTGTCTACACTTGGCTTCTGTTGAAGCACAGAAATCAATAAATACCATAGACTGATCGTGTGTTTGAAGTTTATCATATAGTTAAACACTTTAGTAAAAGAGAACATCAAGTAGAAACATAAATAAGATTTCTTCAGATCTTTGCAGGAAAGCAATTCACCTATACAAGAACTAAAGTTGATAGCATGAGTTTCCACAGACAAATAAGCAAGCTGACAATAACCTGAAGCACTGGTATTGCTGATTTTCAGCCACATTGTCACAGTGGAGAGAAAAAAAGACCAAAAAACTATTCATGTTTTTTAAGTATTAAAGGCTGCAACACTAGCAAAACCAACTAAAAGCTTAGCATTGTCATCTTTCTCTTCATTATATTCCCTGTTAAAATAGTAAGTCAAACAATCTAAAAACTCAAAAGATATTAACTTTAATGTCTTACAAAAGAAAGGAAGACAATGTATTCCTTAAGCATCCAAGCAAGGAACACATTAGATCTTTCTTGATGTCTTAAAATATCAATCTATTAAAGAATTCAGAGTTTCATCAATGTAATTTTAACATTTTCAAATACACTGCATTAATTGAAATAAAAAATAGAGTAATCCAGGCTGAATTGAATAGGCAACTGCACATCATGCAAGACTACCAAAGATAAAAAAAAAAAAAGACAAGGTTTGGCATCTTTCATATCCAAAAGCAAAGAAAGAAGAATATGCTGATACAAAAGGTCCACAAAAAGAAAGGCTTTAATAATCCAGTGGAAAAATAACTATTTGTGTTAAAGGACAGAGTAATCACCATACAACATTAAAAACAATTGCAATGTACAAAGTTTTTTGTGACTGTCTATTAAAACAGTCCCTGGGAAGAGAGAGAAAACGTGAAGGTCATGGCATCAAAAGTTAATTTTATCTTCATAAAATGCCATGAGGATGTTACCTAGCAAACAAAGCAGAAGCCTAAGGCACTCTAGTAATAGAAGATAAAGTCTGAGAATTTCTGGAGAGATGAATTAAGCCTGAACAACCCAGGTCATTCACATTTTAAACTTTCCCTTTTCAAAAATGCTCTAAGATGCACTGAATGCTTCAAACCCAGAAATGTAGTAAAGTTCTGCCAGTAAAAAAGAATCAACAGTCTGAGAAGTGCCTCAGCTTAAGCACAGTGGAGTTGGTGATATATAGAAAAAGATCAACTATAACACATCTTGCTCACAATTTATATGTTGATGGATCCTTCTGATTAATAGAAGCAAAAACTGCCATGTAAAAGTTCCAAACTTACAGGCAACCTAATCAAAATTTTCTTTTACCTTCATTTCAAAAAATAATGTGTGCATGAAATACTTGGAATAAATGTGAGTTCTTTCTCAGAAAAGCCCAACCATCTAAACCAAAAACTGAAGCTGGCTTCCTTTGCCAGTCAGAAGCTGGCTGGTGCCTGTGTCTGATGCTGCGTCACTCGCTCTGCAGCTCCCAGCGTGTAGTAGCCAGGTTTTACAGATTGGCACCAGCTTTAGGGTAGATATTATTGAGCTAATGTAAAACTAAACAGCTAGTCAAAATTAAACTTTTTTGATTCAGGTTTGTTTTGTGGGTTTTTTTCCCCAACCAACTTCTAGAATGAATAAAATTCACACAAATCCGTCAGAGAAAAAAATGCTTTCATTCCTCAAAGTCAGATTCTACTGATGACAGAGATGAGAAATGGTGTTGTGACTGCCCCATCCCTTCTCCCTTACAGCACAGGCAACTGGATTTCTCTGAGTTAATTCTTCCTTGAACACGAGCATACCTTCCAGGGGAAGAAATGACCTTGACAAGCTGTTTGACTAGTTCCAGAAGAGACTTGTTTCTCATATGAAATTGTCATGGTTGAATTTCCAGCCTATGGAGTTTCTTAAACATTGACCTTTGTAAGAGGTGCAGGTTTGCAGGCGCTTGCTGTGGGGGCTGCAGGGGCTGCTGTGAGGAGAAGCGGGTGCTGAGTCATGCCAGACACAGCCGGTTCCAGCCGGATCCAACCCACCCACCGCCAGGCTCAGCTGAGCCAACCCCACAGCCCAGGGCACGGTGGTGGTGCCCTTGGGGAAGTGTGTTTAAGAAACGTTGAACCTGGCAACGTCAGTGAGGAGTGAGGAGAAGAAAGCAAGAGAAACAGCCCTGCAGACACCAAGGTCAGAGAAGAAGGAAGGGGAGGATGTGCTCCAGGAGCAGAGATTCCCTGCAGCCTGTGGAGAAGACCATGGTGGAGCAGGTATTTCCATGAAGCCCATGGAGAGCACCCTGCCAGAGTAGATATCCACACAGTAGCCCATTAAGGTCGCCCACAATGGAGCAATGGAGCAAGTGGGTATTTCCTGAAGAAACTGCAGCCCAGGGAGAGGTCATGCAGAAGCAGGTTTATCCTGAAGGAATGCAGCGTGTGGGACCGACAGTACTGAAGCAGGGGAGAAGTGTGAGGAGGAAGGAACAGCAGAGAAGCTGTTAGACTGACTGTACCTCCCATTCCCCATCCCCCTGCACCACCCAGTGTTGCAGAGAGGAGGCACAGGAGTTGTCAGTGGAGTGAGGTTGAGCCTGGCAAAAAGGGTGAGAGGAGCTGGCCAACATCAGCCCCCAACTACCTTTTAAACAGAGACCCTTGTAACAAATTATTGCAATAAAATTATGCTCTGGTATGTTTCTGTATATCTGTAACATCTACTTACAGATTATTGCCAAACATAGAATTATAGAATGGTTTGGGTTGGAAAGGACCTTAAGATCATATAGTTCCAAACCCCCTGCCATGGGCAGGGACACCTCACACTAAACCATGTCGCCCAAGTCTCTGTCCAACCTGGCCTTGAACACTGCCAGGGATGGAGCATTCAAACTTCCTTAGGCAACCCATTCCAGTGCCTCACCACAACATGCCTGTTATAATAACTTACAAACGAACTTAATATCTCCAATAACATAATGTTTAAAAAATATTACCTGTTACAACTTTTGACTGTGAGAATCTACAAGACTAGTCATAATATTTAACTATACAAAGAAGAAATATCAATCACACATTATTTCTTAGAACTGTCCCATTTATTGCATAATACTTGGCCATTTTAAAAGCTATATTTTATTTTACACTGCTGCAAAACATCATACTGTTGCCCAGAAAGAGAAACAGCTTTTTCTTCTCAGTGTGGGTACTGGGAACATTATTCTTATCACTTTATCCCTTTAGGTACAATCCTTTCATGTTTTATATACTGTACCAAATACTACCTACTCACAGGACCAAAATAAAAAAACCTCACACATACATACACACTATAACCTCTCTATTTATTTCATGAATGATTAAAAGAGTTTTAGGTCAAGACCCAAAAAAGAAGGGCCTTTGAGTGGAGCTCCCGTGTAACTACTCAACTTCCCAAACATCAGTTACACTCAAATAGCTTTTATTTGGTCTGAACAACCTTCTTCTCTAAGAATACAACAGCTTCCTAACACAATTATTGTGTTAGGTAGATAATTCAGGTGTTGAACTAAAACCCCACATATCTTATTTAGAACAACAAAATTGCCTTAAATTTGCAGTATCTTTCGCATCAAAGGTGCTGAAATTCCACCTTAAAGTATACTCGTCACTAAGCTTTGCAGTACCATGAAATTTCTGTTTCCTTACATTTAAATCACTATTTTAAAGTAATCCACAGATGCACCCAAACAGTCCCCTTCCGGCAAGAGGGAATTCGTACTCAGGTACATATCATAAGAAGGTCAGGTGTTTTATTGGTACCACTCCAGCTCAATGATCAGATAACCAGAAGTTCAAGCAGGAAGAAATAAGGAATGCAGGTGAGAGTCTGAAGCAAACAATACAGATCCCTTTATTTCACCAGTCTCACTAGAAGTTTTCTAAGTATTTTATAATTTGACTCCCCCATCTACTGTATACAACCTCTTTGCATGAGTCATTTAGAAACAACTAGTTAACACAGACACAGAGGAACTTGATAGCAATCTACTGGTGCAGGGATAGATCATGCATAGGCACTTTAAATACAAACAGAAAAGGTAATTTTGGGAGAGGCATACCTCATTAATTTGTTCTAGTACGAAAACAATTACCCGAATATAAAAAATTGGAACAAATTCAGAGGAGACACTTAGAGAACAACTTAAACGAGTCCAGTTCTCCTTGCGCTCCCAAAATCTGCGGTTTTTATTTTTGCAGAATAAGGATATGATTCACTCATGAACTCAAACTCTGGTAAACATAACTGGATGGCAATTATTGCAAATCTCCTATCATCTTTATTAATGCAGTATTAATCTAATGATGATGTAGGCAAGTACAGCAAATTGCAGAGCAGGATGAAAAAGTGTATCTTAGTACATTAAAATATCAATGTTAGAATGAACGTTTGATAGAGACAAATGAGTATACCTACTTTGCTCTAAATATAAACCAGCATCTCTCTCTTTCAAAAAAGCAGCCATCAACAGAGTCAGAAACACAGATATTAAGTCCCATACAGTCATGGCGCTCCAGAATTCTACAGAACTCTAATAAGATCTTTTTCACTCAGTACAAACTTGACATGTTTGCTACAGCTTTCTGCTTACAGAATGGTTTTCTGTCCTGCTAGCTGTTTCATTTTATTCATTTTGAAAAAATACAGTCCACTTTAATACATCAATGCACAGTCTTCATTTTGTATGTTTCATGTTTTGAAAACATGGTTTAAGTAAACAACCAGTTATAAACACAAGGGCAGATCATTCAAGAGACCAGGCTTCGTTGAGGACCAGGGATATTGTTATAGATGGTCAACCACATACCGTCAACAGTTAGGCATAAATTTTTCCGAAGATGTAAAATAATGGATTTCTTTTTTAAACGTAGCTGAAATACCTGAACTTTAAACCTCTCTTAAGAGCTTATTTAGCACAGAGTAATCCCTAACATCTGTAAAGGTGCTGTAATCAGCTTTTAGATACTTTTTTTTAATTACCTCTTTTTTTTTCTTTTTCCCCTTGCCATTTATCCCTCACTTTATCTTTCACTGTCCAGCTGAGAATCAGCTATTAGTGGTAAAGAATCTACACAGATTCTAGTTACCAGACTGCTTATAACAGCTTCCCAACTGGCACCTCATAGAGGGCCATATGCCATTTCAACTGAAGAGGATGGCAACATGCCCACTGACTTTATTAGAACTAAAATTAATTTTAGGTGCCCAAAACTCAGAAAAATCTATTTCTCCGATTGACTTACTTTTTCTTCACAAAATCTGCTATGTCTTCCTTCGGGCTTCTTAGAGCTAATTAGAAGGTTCCAACTCCTGTGCAGCTGCTAGGTTATTTTTGATCTGGAGGAGGAATGGCAACATAGCTAGATCTGCACTTACAAAGGGAAACTCTTATTTCAGAGGTGGATGTAAACTCTAAGAAGCATATTCTGGCCTTCCCATTTCTGCATCTAAGGAACTGTTTTGACCTACTGGAATGAACATTGATATGGATTGACGTGATTTAATTTTGATTTTCCCTTTTGTCATATTACATTTGCCACTTACACCACCTCAAAATAAATGGCATAGATAATGACATGTTATCACATTACTGCCAATATCACACAGTTGGCAGCCCAGTTTGGACCTGGTTAGGTGAAACTACTTCACATTGGAGAGAGGCCAAATTTTAACTTCAATCTCTCCATTCAAAACTACATTACTTACAAATGGAGATTGACTGGAAAGATATTCTCACTGTCAGCCATCTGGGACTAATTTTTCATTACATGACTAATTTTTCTCCTGCTTTTTTATCAGGCACATAGCAAGTTTCAAGAGCTGGCATAAGAATCCAAGTCTCACCCATGACAGGTATACTATAAAGGAACTTCCTGAGGCTCCAAGTTTTATCAAAATCTGATAATTTCTCTGCCTCAAACATAATGGGACAAGAGCAACTGAAGCCAGCTGGGCTGTACTGCAACCCAGTAGCTGCGCAATGCTCAAAGTCAGAAAACCTTATAAGCAGACATTGCAGAGGTATAAAGGAAAAGTTAGAGCTTTTGTATTACAAGGCCATACACAGTCTTCTTCCCCTACTGAATTTCTGGTGCTCTTTAAGATCTGTATAGAGGACATGACAGTTTGAAACCCTTTGGCTTCACTGCTGTACAAAACATGAAACTGATAACAAAACAAATCATTAATGTTGTGAAGTTTCTAAACAATACAACAAAGTACCCATGTGGAAGTTCCTCTGTCCTCAAAACAGCTTCTCAGCACCACATTTAGAACAGCAAAAGTAAAGCAAGATTATCAAGCTGCTTCTTACCCACCTGACACAGCACTTTTCAGATATTAAATGAAGTTCTTGTGTACAGCGCCATAGCTTCAAGTAAAGTAAAGAAAACCAGAAATATTTGCAAATAATGCAAATATTCTTTCGTTAGGTCACAGAGTAGATATTTAAATGCCAAAATTTTATATTTCTGGAATTATATGTTAGTTAATAGAGTTATGATTAAAAGCTTTTTATGTGAGACACTTGTATAACACTCTCGTTATGAAATATTTTAACTCCTAACTTACAAGGCACACAAATGTATTCCTGGTAAGGCTAAAACCATGAAAAGGATTGGAAAGAGTTAAAGGAACTGAGGAGCAGGTTGAGTTTTGGTAGCTGTACTAGCTCCAAGTTCTTCCTTCGTCCCTTTACAAGTAGACAAAATTATCACCAGGCTGAAATATTAATATGGTACCAAGATTCCAATCAGGATAATTTGTTGGTTGGAAAAAAAAAAAAAGCAGCTCCAAAAGTATCTTCTCACTGTCAGGATGAGGTTTTTCTTAATAACTTTATAGCTCTCAGAATATAAATCTAAAATCTCAGCTTTAGATTTTGGCGATGTGTAGGTGGCTCTGTGTGTGGGTGGCTGCAAACCGAAGTTATAATGTCTATTGTTGCATTATTAGAAAGCTGCCATTAAGCAGATCTGTGTACTATCATGCTTGCTGGAGCCCAAGTATAAAATTATATGCTCTCTCACTCCTAAACTTGGATGCTTGTGTCAAGCAGAGATCACTAAAGAATCTTAGGCTTAAGTAAATGGCATTCGGAAAGCTTGATTTTCCCAAAAAAAGAGGGCTATCTACATAGTGTGTCAGAAATAAGAATAATTTAAAAGGTACCTCCTCCTCTTCTTAATTACTCTGAAGGAGATGGCTTTGTAAAGCTCTTTGCACACTTACAGAAGCAGCAAAATATTTTAATAGGCATTTGTAAGTCAGTTGTTTTCCTTTTTAAAGTATGAGCAGTGATTTATAAGGTCTGCATTTCAACAAAAGCTTTATGCTGAATATACAGCCTTCCTTGCCTGCTCTTTGTTAAGTGTACAACAGGCTAGTACACAGTATCATGATGGGAAAAATACAGGCAGGGGGAGGCTTACAGCAGTGTAAAGGCATGTTTCATCACAGTGAACAGGTTTCATTGCAACACCTTTAACTAGAAGACTGGACACCCTCACCCTGCAAGGATGACAATAGCACCATTGACACTATCCTTCACCAAATTCCAGTCAATAAAACTTGCAGGACATTTGGATCTGCTACTTCCTATTGCTAGCAATGTCTGAACCATTGTAATAAGCTCCAAGTTCAAGGTGGGGCAATGGACATCCTTTTATCATTTTATTTCGACTTCTGTTATGATTCTGCAACTATAGCTTGAAATTAAGCTGTCCCAGTCACATTTATTATTCAGAGGTTCCTATTATATTAATGTTTCAAGTAACAGCACTTACAATCAAAGCATTCTTGTATTATATCAGTGATATTTTAACTTAATAATTAGCAGCTCCTCAAACAAGACTGTTAAAGTGTCTATGGATACACAAACGTCGATAATGTGCTGTTTTGTTTTTTTTTTTAACCACTAGCATCTGAAGCTGCCTTTTCTTTCTAGCCCTGACTTTTCACCACCTGAAAACAGTAGTTTTGGTAATAACATTGCCAGGTATAGGAGCAAGAGACTTCAGTCCAAATGAGGTGATACGTATTACAGGAAAAGCAAATGAGCATATGCAACAATTGTTCATGAGGGGAAGCTGTTTTAGATGCCATAGCCTACTAGTAAACCCCTGTGACTTGTACACACGTCATTTATGACCCCCAAAAGAAAACTTGCATGATTTTAACATGAACTGAGTAGATGACAATCTACTATTTTAAATACACTAAGAAAAATTGCAAGCACAGTGCTAAGCGGTTGTGCTCTTTTCGGTTTACTAGCTTTCAAGGAACTTAACTGTGCTTTCCAAAGTAGAAGAAGGAAAGACACTAGCTTGAAAAAGCAGAAGCATTAACCTCATTCTGACTAAATTACACGAGGATAATTAAATCCTGTCTACTTAAGTCCACTTGTTTAATAGAGGCCCACTTGTTTAAATAGCTGCATTCTTTCTCAATTAGATGTCCCAAAAAGCTATGAGTTCTGCTGCTGTGACTAAACAGTTGTTTGTTCCATCAAAAAGATGACTGTATTTCACAGAGTGATCTCCGTATGTGTAAGTAAGAAAGATACTCAAAACCGTGAAAGGTTAATTGTTATTTTTACAGTGCCCCAATGTAAAAAGAGACAACCATTGAGTTGGAATTGGAAATAGCTAAAGCCATGATGAAACAAGGTATGTGCAGAGTGAGCCTGGTGTAGGTTTATCTGGAATATGCTGCACATTGGGACTGCCAGCGCTGCTGGGCAACTGGTGGGAGGGATGGCAGGCACAAAAAACCCCACATAAATCTATAGTTGCTCTGACACCATCTTTCTGACAAACTGCTGTTTCAGTTACCGTAGGCCGTGAATATACTCTTTTGGCTTACTTTCCTCTTTTATAATGAAAACTAAGCAACAGAATTAGAGCAAGCATACAAGATTACATTTTAAATATAGCTAAACGAGATTCTGATTCTCTAGGTTAAAAATGTCGTATTTTCCCATTTCTCATAGCAACAAAATCTAGAGTTTAATTTTCTCATGAAAATTCATGAAGAAATAATTAAAAGCTCATTGGATCATGAGACACTGGAAAAATCCTTTCACTGCCACACTTTAGACAAATGCAATTTTAAACCATGCAAGTCTGAAAATCACAAAATTTAGGCTTGCACAGTATTGTGGATTCAGGCTCCCCCTGATGTTACCATGCTACTCAGTGCAGACCCATCTTAAATACTGACCAAAGAATCCAAACTAACCTACTTTCCAGCAGCAGCTTCATTTTAGAAAACGCTTAGGAGTTATGCATACCCAGAAGCAGACTACAGGGGCTACACAGCACTCCATTATATTTGAATGGTTAAGTGGTACAAATAATTTTCAATATTTATTTGGTGTTATATCTTGCCCCCATTATGAATGTCATTTGGGGATAATTGAAATTTCCCCTTCTCACTGAAGCCTTTGCTTGACATCTGAACAATTATAAAAGGCCTAAAAGCTGACTCAAAGTTCACGTCCTTGAAAGGCATGACAGACATAGTCTTTCTGTCAGGCTTTAACCAAGCTAACACAGTAACACGGGCCTGTCTGATCACTCTACAGAAGAGCTCCCACAAAACCTCAGACTGTAGAGTCAGTTTTGCAGAAGTGCAGAGTTAAGGTGCTGTTCTGGAAAGCTTACAACAGCACAGAAGCTCATGAAGACAAATGCCAGTTAATTTAGCTCACTTGCTTCTCATGCTTGGAGCTTACAGCAGCACATGGAATAAATTGTAAATAATTGAAAGCTACTGTGATAAATAGATGAAAAAAATTAATTGTTAATTAGCTATTGAATCTCTTGCTGCCCACTGTTCTTCAGTTTTCAAGTTACTCAAGTCAAGATTTCCAAAAGTAACTTTCTTCTGACCCTCGTTATTTTGCAAAATTAATGCTCTCTCTGAACTCAACCCAGAAGGAAAGGACTCTCAGACTGTAGTTTAAAATGAATGGCACCAGTGCCACTTAACATCTTTAGGTTATTAGTCTAAATCATGTCCTTAGTTCAAGATATTATTCCCTATTACTACTGTGTTACTAAATTATCTCATTAAGTGTCATGTCTGTCAGTAATGTAAGTTAAATACTGCATAGCGTATATTGAGGCCAGGACTTGATGATTGCTTTGATAAGTTGAGGATTTTATTTTAATCCTTTTTTCCTTTTAAAATAAAAATCTTTCAGTGTTACCACCAGTGATGTAGAAAGATAATAACTAGGGTTTGTTTAACATGTGATATTAATTTTAAGAAGCTTAGTCCATGGTTTTTGATATTTCAGCATTCTAAATACCAATACTTCATTTCTGAGTAATACTTTATATCTTTTAGGTGTCCAACTACCTTGTACTACACTTTTGATAGCCTTAATTCATTTTAACACCTATATTAGATTTTGAGGGTTTGAATGCTTAGGTCTTGTCAAATTCCAACATTTTTCTTCAGAGAAAGAACTATAAGCGTAACACCAGAATCATTTTTTAATCAAATTTTTCCTTTCTGCTTCATAACAGGGAAATGCTGGGTCAGCCTATTAGAACACTTTAATTAGTTGTTCAACATACACAAACAATATGCTATTCTATAGAATCTCATTTTGGGAATAACTGAAGTATTTTAAATAGAAATAATAATGAACTCTTAAAAAGTGTGTGCAAAGTCAAAATTTACAGAGTGCAGTGGTTTCTATTTATTTGTGTATGGATCTATGTCAGCATGTTTGAAAACTTCATTTAGAAGGCGAGGTTAGCTCAGGAAAATTGGTCTAAAAAAATGAAAGTATACATTAATATTACCGCTACTATTCTGGTAAAAAAGTAGTCACATTCTTACTTCAGCTTACTCATTTGAATATTTTTTTTTTTAACAGAATCACTAGAATGTTTAACTGAAAAAGTTTTATACAAAATATAAATGAAATTTCAGATTTGGATGTTACATTTGTCACAATGGGATGTTCCATTGAAGCGATATGCCCAATCAATAGAAGTAACATCATAAAATACTTGAATTTACATTTGTTGAGTGTATTTGAGTATGATGAAGTTCTCCTAAAACAGCCTTCTGAACACTTCAATGAAATGTTAAACCAAGATATTCACTGAATTACATCATGCATTTATTAAATAAAATAATTTTTACTTATTGGATGGACAGTTAAGGAACAAACAGGGTGGATATTTGAACAGGTCATTAGACAGCTTTTGTAATCAAGATGTGAGTGAGCATTAGTGTCGCCTCAGAGTATTATAAATACAATGCACAAACACTGCCATGCCAATGTCACTTTTGAATTGTTCTCAATTCAAGAAATGAAAATGTCGGAACTCAGGACAAAGACATGCTTTTATTGGTTTTCTTTGTAGTACACAGCTGTTTTCTTTACCTCTCACAGCAATATAAGGGCTTTACAAAGAACCACTAGCAGACAACAGACTCAAAGAACAATGATTTGAGGTGCCATACTTGATATAATTCCTTACTTTATGTGTAACTGATCTACTACTTACAAGGATCTAGTAATCAAGCAATTAGAGATAATGTGTGTTTGACAGGAAACATTCCCCTATTTCTGAGCCAAGGCAACATTCCCCCATTTCTGAGCCAAGGCATATGTGAAGAGAAAAGGAATTCTGTCTCTAGCCCTGGCATTCTGACTCCGTCTGCATTCACAATCACAAATCATTATTTTCCATGTAGCAGTTCAAAGCTAGTTGTATCTTCCAGGATAAATTGAAGGCTTAATATATAAATCTAAGCTACAGCATATACATTTCTTATACACACAACTATGAAAGAACTGTTAGATTTGGGATAAAGAATTATCAAGGTTTCATATAGTTTCCTACTTCATATTATATTTTTCAAAGCTTATCTGCCCTTTCTGCTTCTATTTCTCTGCCTTTCCTCTTTTATTTTCCATACATCGATTTTTTTCTGAGCTTTACTTTTACTTTTCTGAGACTGCACTTGGAGTACTGTGTACAGTTCTGGTGTCCCCAGCATAAGACAATCAGTTGTCAATTAAAGTGGAAAAAAAGAAAGACATCAACTCCAAAACCCAATCTCATGAGCTTTCTGTAATTTATTTGAGTTCTCTTAGGCCATTTTTCATGGAGTCATCAGATGCAAACTAGTCTATGCTCAATGACAAATGCAAATTTATAATATGGAAATTCAATTAACCATGCACATAAAAGTTTATTTTAAAGGATTTTGGCTCAAACCCATGAACAACTAAAGATGTAATTGGATTAGTAACTTCAGTTTTGATCATGGAGTTTGATAAATCTGAATGTCAATTATTGAAGAAGAGATTATTGCATCATCAATACAAATAGTCATATTTTATAAATACAACTTTCTACGAAGTAAGATATAACTGCACTTGGGGCTATAAGTAAAATAAGCACTACAAACTTTCTTGCTGGTGAAATTTCAGCTGTGATCAATGTATGACTCTTTCAACTGTAAAAAATTCTTGCAAGACTTTTGCCAAAACATAAGGAGGTGCTGAAACTATGTCACAAACACATAAACTGATTTTTATTTTTTAAAAGCAGGTTGATGACCTCGTAAGTGTTCCAGTACACAGCTATAGTGAACAATCTTACACAATATCATGGCATATGCAACATACTCATCTAATCACCACCTACCTGAAATTCTTTCCTGTTTTGTTCAATTACTTGTACAATACAAGCTTTCTCAGCGTCTCTGTCATACAGCCTGGTCTGTTTTCCTTGAATTCCACCAATGAAACATTCCCCGGGATTATCTTCTGCTTTCTGCTGTGTATTTTCTATATTGGCTGTTTCCCGCAGACAATAATTTCTTCTGTTGCTTTCCATGAACAGACCATCCCTACTTTGGAAGTCTGTCTATTACATCTGGAAACTCCTTGTTTATTTCAAATATTACCTTAGCACTACTATTATTTTCTTATTTAAGCAAGCTACATAGGATCAATCTTGAAAGAAAAGTTCTAGTCACATTGAAACAGGCTACACCTGAAAAACCCTTAACAAATAAATGTACTGTATATGCTACTTGAAGTTAGCACTTACATAAAGATTTGTATCTCTAGATGGTCTGCAAATATTAAATAATGTGTATTTACATCTCTATGAATGGGCAGAAAAGAGGTCTTTTTGTCTCTCTTAGAAACTGAGAAATTAATTATAAGATGACCATTTAGATGGGTGAGATGCAAAACTCAAACACTCCTGGTACACACTGACCTCACAGACTATCAGCTCTTTACGTGAAAAAAGCAAGCTATTTAACACAGGCATAACTAAAGTATATCTTCTGTGCATATGAATTCCTTCTGCTTCTGAAAGGAGTATTTATGACTATGCTCCAGGAAATCGTTCTTCTGTAATTTCTGAATGTAAAATTACTTTAGCAAATTTACATTCTGTTAATTGATAACATATGTTGTAATTTTATCTTCATAACTATTAAACAGCTTGACAAAAAGCACGCTGTCTCTGTAACTGTTTTCGCATATCTTGAAAATACCTCTATTGCCTTTGAAAATTTATTTTGCATACCTGCTACAGGGTGTTTACCTTTGGTTTTCGTTTGTTTTGGCACCACTTCCAGAACAACAAAGAGTCCATTTCAGCATTGTGGAATGGCTTTAATGTTAGTGCACTAGGGGTATTTTATAAAGAAAGAACTGATATTTTTCTGCTTCCTTTGCTAAATACTACGCTCTTATATAAAGAAGGTTACATTATTTGGCATTTATAGGACTCTAGTTTGTGTCTATGCTGAAGACAGTAGATTATGTTTGTTGTGAAGTGAGAATTGTATCACAGGCCTACCCAAGAAGTTATCTTACTGGCTCTAAAAGAAGCCTCAAATCAATGCAGTAATTTGTGAAATACCATAGATGAGACACAGCACAAGTGACAAGCAAAGGAGCGTAACCAAAAGTTTATGAAACATGATGATTATCAAAGATTGCTGTATGGGCACAAGCTGCCTAACTCCCAGGTTTTCTGCAGCTATACTTGGTCAGGGAAGTTTTAAGGAAGAACATAAGAAGAAACTGTAATAGTTGAGGCTTCACTTTAACAGGCAGCACTTTCCATGCAGAAAACAGACTGCCAATTCCTTATTATACAAAGGTTTTTTTACTCTGCCATTCATAAAGGAACAAGAAAGTAACCAAGTTTAAGTATGCCATTTTATCCCAGCTGAAAACCTTAGCTATTCTAGTGTGAGCATACTCTAAAATGAACTATAAGTATCTTACAAGAATTTCCAAGTAATACAAGTTTTGAACTGAACCCATAATAGTCCCAGAAATTTTGTTAAAGACACTTAGTTTTCACATTCTAACATGGAAAGATCAGATATAGGATGGTTTATTACATGGCAAAAAAACTGCAACTCATTGTAATCTCAAGTATGACAGGAAAGCATGCTGTCCTCGGTTTCTGCCAGATGCCTGCATGCTGTTCCAAAATCTAAGTGACTGCAGAAATTAATGGAATGATAAAATCCATAGAAGGAGAAAAGTAAATGGGTCAGATTTACAGAAAGAAAGCCAGAGGAAGCTGATGATCTATGCCTATTGCCTTGCCATGGATCAACCAAACATGACTGGGAGCAGTCACTGGGCAACTGATTTACAAGAGCTGTATGTGCACAGGAAAAGAGTCCAAAGCAAGCAGAGAAGAAAAAGAGGATGATTAATCCTTTATTAAGCACACAATCAAAACTTCAACCACACAAAGGACCTGTAGGCAAACACTGTGATTATAAAAAGCTAAGCATAAGAGAGAAAATCCTGGCTTCGCTATATGAAAGGAGGCTCTCTATTCAGTAATGTAAACACAAGTATTCAGAGCCATTTGAGTTCTATTACCATATCCAAATCACCTACCAGATATGACAGTGGAAGAAAAGGAAACCGGCACCTTTCTTGAACAGAATATGGAGGCCAGGTGGAATACCCTAGGGTATTTCAAATATTCCTAGATGCTTATGTTTACAAAACTGAATCAGACCCGGAATGTCTCCGTTGGATTCAGTGAAGCCAGGATTTCATGCCAGCAATGATGAGAGCCTAAGGGCCAGCAGACCAAGCAGAATAGGCTATGTTTTACTTATGAATCTCAGTGACTACAAGTTATTAACCTAAGGGGATCAATTGAATTTGTTATCTCCACTTGCCCTCTTCCCCTAAGTACAGGAAAACCATTGGTGCTCTCATAGTTAAGAACACTGAACCAGAAACAAAATTCAGGCAGTGAGAAACCCTAGAAGACCCTCTAACGGCTCAGCACTTAGGTTGTTTAGCTCTGTCAGAGGACAGACAACTAATGCAGAAATGCTAGCCCTTCCACATATGTAGGAAGGAATTAAGGTAAAATGTTGGTATCATCTGCCTTTTGCATTATTCTAACAGCTTTACCAAAGACCTACATTTTGGAGCAGAAGACCTCCAATGCTATCAACTAGCATCTCAAATGTGAAGTTAACAGACTTGGAGTAAGAGCCCTTTCCAACCAGGAATGTAAGAGCATATGGTCAAAAATTAGGTAAGCAAAAAACAAGGTTAGCTGCAAGGGCCGGAATTCCAGATCTTTCATGCTTTTTCAATTGTCCGGCCTCTGCAGTTAAGCACTACAGTTATTGCACATCCTTTTGGCAGGAGACAGGCTCTTATCTCCCTATGCAGGGTGTTTCTATGCACGCACAGATGTACTCTATGTAATTAACTGGAGCGTTGCACTTAACAAATTACATATTGCTGGGAAGTAGGCAATCAGAGTGTTGTCTGTGTCGGACATCTAGGCTACATCTATATTGTTAAACTAAATGTAGCCAGGAACATTCATGAGCACTAAGGCCAACTGATACAAAACAAAAAAAGCATGTAAGCTAGAAAAGTCTCAGCCACCAAAGCAGGGTGAGTGTAATCAAACTGCCTGCTGGACGCACTTTGACTTCCAAACCATGCCCAGAAATTCCTTGGGAAAGAACTAGTTAGCCAAAAGCTAACCATGGGCAATTCTAAAAAGTACAGATCAGTGAAAGACAGGGCCCAAGAATATTCCTAAATATCATTCAATTTGGTAAAACTGTAGCATAAAAATCCATGCAAACCACAATTTTGGTGGATGTAGCAGGACTGGTCCAATGACTTTCTGGTGAGTGTTCAGATGTGTGACAGTAATCTGCCTTAATATACCTAACCAGCAACAAGACCATAAAGCGAGAAAAATGCAGCATGAAATTGTGAATAGGACAGAGAGGCATATAAAGGAAAACCACATACACAGTCTCTGTGTGCCTGCTTGCCTCAATAACCCTCACGATGGGATTTATAGCATGAGCATAACCCAGACAAACAGTATTATACCACATCAAGTTTCATGCAAGAATTGAGATTTAGACTGCGTTTCTGTGTTCACAGAAATGTACACTGGTATAAAAACATTTGCTCAACGCCTCGTAAACAGTATTTTCATGTGCAATTAGTACAGAAAAATGAAAACATTGTTGCACATGGATATGTGTGCTTGCAAGAGAATATGAGGGGCCCAAATAATAAGAAATTTTTTATGAAAAGATAACATGGGAAAACACTACTTTGTCTTTGTCAAAATTTCTGAATTTCTGGAATATAAATGAGTTCCCCGAGGGCCACCCCTCCCGCATACATTCTGTTTCAAGAGCAAAGAATTTTTTGTACTGAATTTCTGACTCATGATTATTCATATGATGACACTGAATATGTGGTTGAAAGATCATTGGATTTTGCCTAGCAACATAGTTAATTCTTTAAAAGCTCAATTCCAATAGAAAGACGGTTTTGAAAAGAGAAGACTAAATTAATAAAATAGACTAAAAACTACAGAACATTGTTATCTTAATTTTGGCTTGTGCCCAGATATTCTAAGCAGCTCATGTCGAAAACAATGGAAATACATGCACCATTTTTAAAATATACTGGGAAAAAAAATTCTGCAAATCATTTATGGGTCTGAAATCCACAGAATTATTTAAGAGATCAAAATGGCTGGAAAACAGCTTATAATTACCAATTCATATGGTTGTAATAATGATTATGCTTTTTAGATAATATATATTCTTAGAAAGTATATTTAGAGAATATTTCGTACTCCCAAAACCTGTATAAACATAATCTAAAGAAGTCTCACAAGACTGATAAAATGTAGGTAGGTGATATGCTTATTATGAGCAAAATAAATGGTAAAATTTAGACACAGAGAGTTGGTTTGGCTGAGTTTCCACAGCAAGAAGGGTAAGAATCACAGTTTGATCTGTGTTACTGAATCCCTCAAAGGGGAAACAGTCTGACAACATCCACAGACCTAGGTGGCTCCTGAAATCTTCCTTAGCTTCTGGAAGGGCTGGATACATGGAGGTGATCTCCAGGCAGAAAGCCAGCTAACTCACAGGAGTTCAATGTCTCATCAAGCCTCCATGGTTTCAAAGTATGTCTGAAGAAAGAACGTCCACAGGGTTAATGCCAAAGAATTGGACAGGACTGATTTAACTGGGTTTACTCATTTAACTCAGTTTTCCTCAAGATTTTTCCTCAGATTTTTCATTTTGGTAAGCTGTGACTGAGCACCTAGGTTTGGCTGAAAGGGCAGCTGCTGCTTCATGTCCTTGGCCAACTGGCAGGATTGTCTTTTGTTTCTCACAGAACGACATAATCGCTCCTACAAAGCACTAAGCATTTACCAGGTCTTGAACTGTACAAGTACAGATCATTTTCCAAACATGCGTCACTCACAGGGAAGTCAAATAAGCAGCTTTCTGGAGGATCAGAAAGCTAAGTGACACAAATTCAGGAAGCCTTCAAGAAAAGTAGCTTTAAAGTTATGAGTGTTGAAATGTTGAGTATATCTCACACAGAAACAAAACAGACATACATTAACAAAAGAGAGGAGCTAACTGTCTGTTGGAGAGGAAGGTGATTTCCAGTGGCTAAGGCTATTTCCTTTCTTCTAAGTGGCTAGATGAGCACTCCGCCGTTGAGACTGGCTTGCCATGGGCAGCCATGCCCCCATCAACTCACAACTCCCTGACACCTCGATGCAAAAGCAGTTTTAACAGAAGAAATAAGTATTTGGGATCACAAAGCAGGAGAAAATTTTATAGTACCATAGCCACAAATGATTTCTCAGGAAAAGAAATACAGATGAGCTTGTTTATTAAAAATAATTTAAAAATAATTATCAGTAATTTGAGAGAGTTAAAACTCTTATCCACTGAACAGGAGAAGATCACATGCTTATGAAGCATCCTTGCTTGTTGCATGGTTATTTTTATGCTTAAAACATGACAGCTGTCTCTGGATGTTGGAACATTGATTAAATGTAAGAAAATGACAAGAAATAATCCCTGTCCAATCCCTCTTTTTGTACTGACTTCAGTACAACAGAGTTCCCAGAGCGATTCCCAGCCAGATGGCTGCATACATCCCCCTTTCACGAATGTTTTCCCTTAGTGTAGTCTTACATGGTAACATTCAGTATGTCACTCCCAAAACTATTTTTGAGGGGTTGTAAAATAACTCTTAAGAAAAAAAAAAAAAACCTAAGAGGTATCTTGGTGGAATCAGTAAACACTGTACAAAAAACTTCGTTGTAAATTATCACTGTTCAAAACAATGAGAAGGTTGCTGCTGTAAACACACTTCTGTACCAATTCCACACCATGCAATTATCTCTCACAATGTAGTCACTAACAGCAAGCATTACAAACTGAATGTCTGCTTTTGGAGATAGAAAGAACCCCCTGTAAACAAAGATCCACAATATATTCCAGATAATACACTATGTCTTGCCACAGAATAGCAATGACACAAAATATGCCCTCCTTCTAAATATCTTAAAGCTTTTTTTGCTATGATCTTCTTCCAAAGCAGAATTTCCAACGAGGGCTCTGCGATATGTTTGCGTAACAGACATATGTTCACGATACACTTATGAGAATTCAACAAACTTCTCTGTCCAGGAAACATTTTGTCTATTCCTTGTCAAAGACATGAATTCCTTGCAAAGCTCAAGTTAACAACAACAAAAACACTAACATAAAAAGCCAGTAAACACGAAAATGTATTATTTAAAAATCACCCCAACTTTTTATACTACATTTTAGGAAGTTGATGAACTAAAGAAGCAGGACCTAAAATAGCAAATCTAGGGGTTGTAATCTATTAGCTGTAGTTATGAAAACAATCACATACTTATAAATTGAGTTACACATCTGTGCAGGAGTCTGCATGAAGTGGATTATTTGGGGCAGTTCAAATTGCACGATGCTGCAAGCATTTAAGCAGATGCTGAAAAAGTCATGCTTACTCACTAGCTTGGCAACACCAGCAAGAATGTAAGAAGTGTTTCTATTTCAACAGTTATATAATTTTATGCCTTAATTTCTTGAATTCAATATTAACGCAGCATCTATCCTCCACTGTCTGTCTGACTCCTAGTTCAAACTGCCTGACCCTCCCAGCCTTTGCCAAGTTGGACATGCCGAAGGAGTTTATATGAAGAAGCCAGACAATTCTACTCCTCTCTCACTAAAAAAAAGAGCCAAGCTGTCAGTAATTAGATGACAAGGTACAGGCAGGTACTTCCCCTTACATCTCCGCAAAAGTAAGGATGGAAGTCCATCCTGTAAGCCCAGAACTCAGACTGCCTTTCCTCAAGTTCAGGCTGACAGCCAGAGATTTGCAGTGCCACCTAACGTATAAAGGAGAAGTTCTGCAAACTTTTCTCCAAATGCTAGGGAAGGAAAAGCATCTTAGGAACACAACTACTGGAGTTACTAGAAGAGTATTTAAAGAAGTTCAGGGAGTTCTTTGAATTTACTTTTTATAAGATGTTAAGTGCATACGTATCAAAACAAATCACTGCAATCTGCTTTGGCATCAAGCTTCCTTTTAAGAAATGTATTGAGAATAATCTGGTTGTTTTTATTAACTCAAATTACCCTAGTTCATCTCTCACTGTTATCTTTTATGTCTATCATTTTTCTTCAATTTGAAAAAATGTTAAAAATTTCTAAGATGTTAATTGCTGTTAATGACTATTAAAACCAGTTAACCTAAGCAATCACATACTTTTACAAAAATTAATTCCTTCATATCCATTTCAATAGGAAGCTCTGTTCTTGTATAAAGATATGACCATTGTTTCCTTAATTCGCTTATCAGCTTCAACCTTACTGTACCTAAAAGTGATCACAAAGATGAAACACAGGTTTCACCACCACTCTGCTGTCGCCTACATCCTCCTCTGCTTAGGTTACTGAGATGTCTTTTTACAATCTGCTTTGTCAGCTTTTGGTTTACAGAATTTTGACCTAATAGTGAAGGCAAGAAACACATCAGGTGTCATTTGACTCAAAAGCCTAGTTAGGACATGTGAATTGTAACAGCAACTCTATTTCTGCTTAATGATGGAAATACAATGACTTAACAGAGGAGTAAGGGAACCTTCTCTGTAGAAGCATCTATGAGGGCAGATTACGTAAACCCAAAGTCTTAAAGAAATTATTCATAAATGTCTTGAGAAAAAGTTATTCCCCTCTAAATGCAATTTACCATGTGAATTCTATCCTCTGTTTTTAAGTTTTTGTTGTCACTAACCGTTGTTGTCAGAGGTAAAAAATCCTTACCTCTAGCAGTACAGGGAGGCATGGCGAAAAAACAAAGGAACTGCCTCTAGATATGTGTAGGTAGCATTTGCATACCATGATAATACACAACTTTATGAAACATCAGTATTAGAGCAAGACATATTCTGAAAATTTATATTTGTCTGACTTCCAAAATACTGTCTTTCAACTGGGAAGTAAAATGTGACCTTTCAGTAAAAGAATTCATTTTTGCTTTCATGCTTACTAAACAAATACCGTGAAGGGTTTTAATACTGTTTAATCACAGCTGAACAGCAGCATATTAATATAAAACTGGAAGACTGAGAAGTAACAGAATCAGAGCTATACAGAATATTGCAATGAAACATCAAACTATAAAATGCTAAAATGGAAACACTGGGATTTTCCTATTTTCCTGAAGATCCATGGGAACCATAGCCATACTTCTTGGCTATGCCCATCAGATGGAGATGGAGCAGAGGAAAAGGAAATTCTCTTAGAAAATAATTTGAGCAAAGCTGGAACAAAGCAGGTTTTCTGGACAAGGACGAACATTACATAAAGGATAACTGTGGATAGCTGCAGTGTCCAGTTATTCTTACAACGCAGAGAAAAGGAAGTGTAAATACAGATAGGACACATAGTTCAATACTTTAGGAATAAGATCTTAAAATCTATCAGTTAAAATACAGATTCAGATTCTGTAAAATGGACAGCTCAAGTTCCCATTCATAAGGCAGAGAACACTGCAGATAAGCTAAACAAGGCATATGTAGCAGTGCAGGATTACATTTAAATAGGTTCTTTATCTAGCATTTGTCATACATTTTGCCCTTCTGTAAATATTAAAATTCCTAATCCTCTGCTTCCACTCCAGCTGATTATCGAACTATTAGCTGTGAATACAAAACACATAAGAAAAAAGAAAGTCTAGGGTTTTTTCTTTTGGTTTGGTTTAAGGTTTTAGATGTTTGGGGTTTTTTTTTTCAGAAATTGTTGCAAGTTCTGAAGTCTGTGATTATATGAATAGGATACAGTTCGCACACTGATGATATATATCTGACCCAAATGAATACCTTTAACAGAACAGAAACTCTCTGATAGAGGATGTAAACTATTTTGAACAGCCGTTAATCCCTTGCTATATTTTCATATCCTACCATAAAATGACAATGCAAAGTAAGAGGACAAGCAGACGACTTCCAACTGTGTTTATTTACAAAGGATCTGAGTTCCTTGTATCATAGTCAAACCTTTAGTAGAAAAAGAATGGGACACTACTACAATTTACTGCGTGAACAATTTTCCACAGAAGTAATACTTATAGTATTATTTGTTACCACAGTGGTGAGAAATATCAAGTACCAGATAACAGAAGCACTGCAGTGATATGGAGAAGCTAGGATGACACATACTACTGAACAACAGAAATCCATGAAGGCAACAGAAACTACAGATATTACAGCATCAGAATGTGTTATCAAGAGGGAGAGAAGCAGAGAATCTTGTTTCTTCTTTTTCTCAGCAAAGCTCTCTGTCCCTGTGAGTGGCCAAGAAAAGCAGAGAACAGTATATAACTGGGGTCCTAGAACTAATAAAAAGCCTTAAACAGCTGTTAAGTATGTACCTCTGCTCACACAGTGAATAATTGCTTGGTCACTGCTAACTTAATAAACTGTTCTACTTGCTAGAAAATGCTGGACAAAAATGTTGTTTAATTGTTTCAAACCTCTTTCTTCTTGAAATTTATGTAGTTCCTCATATGGGTTGGTCTTGTAACCAGGATTCTATAGAGTAAATGGTGGTGAATCCTGCTCATCAGAGCTGGCCTGTTGATGATTCTACTCACTACTGGAAAAGTTGTTCCTACGCTTACTTTAAAAGAATCCAGATGTGATAAAACCCCTGCCCCACCCCTGTATCTCTTGTCTATGCTTCTTAGTCTCCATTTCAAATCACTGTAACGCTTCATGCCATTTTCCTTCCTGTAAAGGGGAATCTAAACAACCACAAATCTTTTCTCCACATAGATACTTTCTGATCATTCTATCAAGAAATATCAGATCTCTTCTTATATAAACCACACCAATTTAAGGCTTTCTTACAGACCTGTATAAGCCACGTACACATGGATTTGTCCTTGAAAAAGTACTCTTGCTTTCCCTCCTTCAAAATTGCTGCACATCAGTCCTCCACAAAGCAATCGTTCATAGCCCTGGTGGTTCTTACATATGTATGCTCTCCTCAAAGCAAAACAAAGCACTCATAGTCCAGATGGTCTCTCTCCCAAGCTTCACCAGCTCCCATGCCTGGAACAGCTTTGTGATTCTGGTCCTATACAGATGCATTTTCATGAGCAGCTTAGTCCAAATCAGGACAGTAATTTACATTTCATGATTGCATATATAGGTTCACATTGAGGAGCAGATGACATGAGCTGTTTTTGTTTTTTTTTTTGATGGGGGAAATCCCTCATTTCCTCACACACCGGGAAATTTCCTCATATACTGGGAAAGAACAAGAAGTGACACAAAGAAAAGATCTTTGTTTTTAAAGCTTAAAGTTAATTTTGTTGTTAGAGCAGGAAAACACATCCATTCGTAAGACCAAAAGAAGAACTATGGCTGATGTGTACCTTCCACGTTAGAGTTTTCAGCTACTGTGTAAAATACATTGAACTATTGAAAAAAAAAGTTTCTGCTTTTTTTCTGAGTTATTGTTGAGATTATTATCCTTACATTAAGGATCTATATATGATATTTATCACTACCATCTCTGTATCCCAGAAGAACTAAACCTACAACTTAGAGCCCTGTACCTTTTGCTTTCTGAAGGCATGGGATAAAAATCAGTGTGCAAACACCCTTTAGGAGATGTTAATTCCTGCCTACAGGTACACTTTTTAATAAGAGAAAACAGGTGTGCTAGTGACATTTTTAGTGCAATTCTGCTTATTAAAAATGTCTGTATCCACATTATAACTTAAACATGTACATTCGAACATGTACTTAATATATTTTCTTATATTTTAGCACATTAGGAGATTTAATTACCCCCAAGCTATGTATTGACAAAATAATGACAATGCAACATAAACAATACCTACCTACCCATATAATTCAAAGAAAATTACTCAGGTGGAATCTTATTTCTCTTCAATACACTTAAAAAAATGACAATCATGCACATAATTTAAACTAAAATAATAAATACAACTAAACAACAAGTTAAATGTGCATCTTGAACTCACATTTGAATGTCCATCCATAAATTTAACATCTGACTATTTCAGTGTGGAGTTCTCCAGTCCTACTATAACAAGGTTTTGCATTTTAAAAAAACAAAATTCATTATCAACTTAAACCACTTTTTCTTTTCCCTTTTAATAGGCATATATTACCTAGATACTTTATCAAAATCACAATAAGTCTCTTTAAACATAATTAATCTGTTCATAGATACAGCTTAAAATTGTCACTTATATAAGCTTTACGGAAAAATGCCTCAGAGTTATTAAATTGTTCTCAAACTTAGCTGTCCCAATAAAAATAGAGAATTACCATTGAAATTATTTTAGTAGTAGGATAAAGTAGCTATTTATTGTGACAAAGACTATGGAATCCATCTGCTCATGGACACACAGTGCAGCAGGTTTTATGATAATTTGCAAAAGTGAGCAGCGTAAGTGTTCCCATGTTCTGAAGAGCAAAGGCTGAAATTCCTCTAGATTTAAAAAGTAAAATAAAGATATATAAAATAAGATACAATAAATTAAAATAGAATAGAATAAAATAAAAGGAAAGGAAAATCCCATTTTAAAAAGAAAGGCTAGAGTTACATCACACTTGGCAAAAGAGAAAAAAAGAATGCATTTGATTTTTTGATTTCATGAAAGTAGCTGTAAGATTTTTCATTTAGAATTGCAGATCAGGAAAATACTTTAACACATCTTTTTAGTATTCTGCCAAATCTAGAAGGTTTAGAATGTTCTAAGCATCTGAAAATTGTGAAAGAAATTAAAATGCAACATGTTGTGAAGCCTTAGCAATGACAGTAACCAGCTGGATAACCTTTGTAATAATTCTGTACCAAAGGTATTACATGTGCATTTATTTATGAAGTGCAAACAAACAGGCAACATTTTTATCACTTAGAATAGAGTTGTATAATGCATGCACTGCTAGTGAACCCAAAGATTCTGAATGCAATTTCACTTAGCACACAAAATTAACCTTTTATATGAATGCCCACATTTCCCCTAAGACATCTTTCCTGTCATATTTCACAAGCAATTTGGGCAATGCTTAGTGTTTTAGCCCATCTGAATTATGCATACACCTACACATTCCATGATGTAACTAAAGAATGTTTGCAATTCTCAGGCATGATGCAAATTTATTACAAATAATTGTAAAACCCAACCAACCATACAGGAATAAAACACATTACTGAAGTTAATCCCACACATTCTTTCTTCCACTGTCTCAATACATCAAACAGTAATTATCTTGTATTTAACATAATAGGATGGAGAATATTTAGCCTGAGAGTACTCAAACCAGTTAAATATAGATAAACATCTATGACAGGATTAAAAAAAAAAATAAATCACTTTTCTTCTTTAAAGGTCACTGTGTTATAATTACTTAAGCATCATCTGAAAAGCTACACACCAGAGCAAACTGATCCAATCCATATGGTTTACAACTGAACTTAAACAGCATTATCTGTGTCCTATTGTAAGTTCAAATTAAAATGCAGATTGCTGCTGTTTTGGGGAGAGGGGTTTGTCTGCTTATTTGCTTTGCAAAAAAAGAGAAGGAGAAAATTGAGGAAAAGGAGAAAAAAGTATAGTTATCATGTAACATGAATGCTACTGATCTTGATCTGAGATACCACTTGGGTTCATATTCCTGCACCTTAATGACTTCCAGCCCCTGCATCGCTCCACTGTGACATAAAGAGGAATACTAAGCCCCTGACAAAACATATAGAAAAATACATTCCATTTGCCATAAATACTAAGATAGTGTGCTAATCACTGTATTCCTCATCTTATGTTAGTAAGTACTTCCAGCTTCAGCCTACTTTCTCCTGAAAATGTCACTGACATTAAGATGAATATTCTCAAATCATGTTTATAAGCCCTACATTGTCTGTGAACTTTTGAGAGAGATTTAATGGCAGAGTGCTAATGAAAAATTTACGTGGGATTTTCATTCCACAAGCTTTTCTACCAGAAACCTCACTCCATTTATTTACTGTGAAAGCATAAATTTTCCATGGAATTATGCTACTTTTTAGAATGAGGCAAGTAAAACTGCTCAAAATTTGAAAGACCAAAAAAATCACTTCCACAAATAATATCAGATTATTGTCCAGTATAATGGATGCACTTGTTAAAACATAATCAGTTCATTAACATCAGTATTGGGTCTGGCTCAGATGGAGTTAACCTTCCCCTCATAGTTCTCATAGTGCTGTGTTGTGTATTTGTAGCTAGAAAGGTGCTGATAACACATCGGTGTTCTGGCTACTGCTAAGCACTGCTCCCGGATCATCGAGGCTGTCTCTCCATCTCCCCTCATCAGGTTGGGGGTGGACAAGCTCTTGGGATGGGACACAGTCAGGATAGCTGATCTAAATGGACCGAAGAGATATTCCATAGCATATGATGAACATTCAACAATAAAAACAAAGAGAAAAGAGGAGGAGGAAGGCAGACATTCATTGTTCCATTTGTCTTCCAGAGTAACCGCTACACATACTGAAGTCCTACTTCCCAGGAAGTGGCCGGATATCACCTGTTGATGGGAAGTAGGGAATAAATCTTCTGTTTCCCTTTACTTCAATGCATGGCCTTTGCTTTTGCTTTATTAAACTGCCTTTACCTTAACCCAGGAGTTTTTTTACAGCTTATTTTTCCCTTCCCACCCTCCACCAATGCTCCCGCCCCCATGCTGCTGAGGAGGGGAGTCATGCAAGTGATGCATTCCAACGTGTATATTAACATCCTGCACGGGAAATCTGGTTATTCCAGATGCTCCCCAGGCAGGTCCTGCTGCAAAACTGATCAAGCTGTACAATTATTTTTAGAGAGTAGAAACCATTCCTGCAGATGAAAAAACAGTCACACAAGACAGTCTTTTGTACACTGTTAAGAGTTATTTTGTATGTAGTTTAAGATATACAATAATAATAAATTGTATATATACTGAAGTGTCACATAGGACCAACTAGATCATAGGAATTCCGCAGAACAGTTGGCAGTGCAGCTGGAGCCACCCTGGCAAGGACCCCTGCAATGGAGACTCCTACAGTCATGTGTCCAGCAACCAATTGCATTGTCTGAGAGATCTAATCCCCATGCTAAATTCCCAACAGATTTGTTTGTTTTTTAAACAAACACTCTGTTTATGAATGCCTCTGTGACCACCACCAGATACTCAGGTATACATGACAAACTTTGATTTTTCTTGTAAAGAAGAAAAATCCATGCTTTTTCACCCTGATCTAAATTTTCCCTTTTCAAAATATCTTGGTAAGTACATCCTCCCACGGTGTTTCAGCAAGTAGGAAAGTGGTGGAGCAGCCTAGCATATAGCAGTAACACAGCTATCAGAATATAATGTTCATAGTGCTGGTATGAAGTAAGCTCTGTAGGTTGTAATTATTGAAGTGCCAGGCTGACTGTGTTACAGAAGTAAACACATTTTATAAGCGATACAAAGTAAAGTTCTATTGGAAATTGCTAATAACTGACTTGCAAGTCAAACCCAGCAAACCACTGATAATATCTTTGCCTTTTCACTAGTGCCAATTGTCTCCTTTTGAGTCAACTTGAATGAATAAAACTATTCAAACGAGCAAGGACTAAGAAGGCCAGTTCCAACCTGAGATTCAGTTACTGCAGATTATCAGATACTATGAGTCAGATCTACATATTGTATCACTCTCACGTATGTATCACTTAAATTTCTCTCAGGGCATACTCTGGGCAGGACAAACAGATAATTTCTCTAAGGAGCTAAAGAAAGTATTTTTAAGTTAGTTGTACTGGCTGTGGTGTCTGGTTCTCACACTTGTAATGAGACAGATCACCAGAGCTGGTTTGGGGAGGAAATAATTTCTTGAATTTAGGAGAGCTGGATGGATGGTATGGAGAAAGAGAATGGGAGCTCAACTCCCTTAACTAGCTGCTAGGATTACTTGGATCTACCAACTCAACTCATGTTTCCTGTTGCGGTATTAGGGTGTTTTATATTAGATACCTTGTTCCTGTCTGTTTTCCTCTCTGGCATTCAGCATAATCTGTCCTAAGGATTTAAGTTGAACCAAAATTGAAATTACTTCAGGGATAGGTGGGCAAGGTTAATGATCTACCACTACCTAACTGTCACAGAATCATAGAATAGTTTGGACTGGGAAGGACCTTCAAAAGTCTTCTAATCCAAACCGTCTGCAATGAGCAGGGACATTTTAGACTACATCAGGTTGCTCAGAGCGCCGCTCAACCTGACCCTGAATATTTCCAGGGATGGGGCATCTACCACCTCTCTGGGCAACCTATTCCATTGTTTCACCACCCTCATTGTAAAAAATCTCTTCCTTATATCTAGTCTAAATCTACCCTCTTCTAGCTCAAAACCATTACCCCTTGTCCTATCGCTAGAGGCCCTTTTATATATATATATGCACTTGCACATCTATATATACACACACACATATACATACATATATATATGAACACGTGGTCCCTTTTTGCCTTAAACTTTTAAATTTTATTTCAATATAAGGTGTGAAGGCATTTTCTGCTATGAATATTTTATCTCTAACCTTCTAAACCACACTAGAAACGTGCTGATTAGAGACACCCACTATCCATTTTACCCTGTTGCTAATGAAAACAAGCCTTGCATTCAAAGCTATTTTTACTGTTAAGATTTGCATAATATAGCTGTGCTCTGACTCAGATTTCTGCAGATGAAGTAACTTTTTCTTTTTTCATAAAATTTTCTAATTTGAGGGCTTAACAGTAAGATAATTCAAAACCAGTTTTAAGGTCCCAGCTCAATTATTCTTCTTAGTTATCAGAAATTATTATAACTAATTTACAAAGATGTATCTATAGACAGTTTATAGGGCTATGTTTGTATTGCAGGTTCTCATAAAATTCCCTTTCTTTTAATTAAATTTTTCTTTTTCTAAATGCCCATGAAAGAAACTTTTAAGCAAGATAACCAACCTGTTATTCTCCTGTACATATTTACATTAAAATACCAAAACCACAGAAACACACTTCTTAGCAAATAAGATCTCAATTTGCAGAGACAGAGAAATCAAATCCCTCTTTTATCTGCACAAGTTTTCTCACGACAACACTTAAGTTCTGCTTTCCATAATTTTATTATGAATAGGATAGCAGGAAAGAGGTTGATCAAATCTTAACTAATCAGAACAGAAATCGGTATAGTAGAAAATCCATGCAGAGAAATTCTGTTGAAGGCTACTAAAACAAAAAATCATATCTTTGGCTCAGACAGTCCTGGTCAAAAATAGCTGATTGTCAGGATATCTGAAAAGTATGCATAGATGCTGTCCCACTTCTGTGGCCTTCCCTAGGCATTAGATCTCTGGACCAACACAACACAGCCATGTCTCCTATTTGATGATTTAGGGATTTCTACCCATACAAGGTCACAAAAACAGGGGAAAAAAAAAATCAAAAAGTCCTCAGTTTTCACATTACCTATAGTCCTTTGTCTACTATACGATAAAGATCTAGTCCCAGTTCCAATGCAGCTCAGAAAGCAACACAGGCCACAATTTGAGTCAACTTATAATTAGCATTCAATATCTTATCAATGACTTCAGTAAAACTTGTGTATCACTGGTCTATTCATTAAAAGGAATATGTGGTTTCATCACTGTGCCATTTTGTAGAAACTGGTAAAAATTTAAGCTGCCATACAATATCAAAATGGGTTGTATGAACATTACTTTGATCTGTCCAAACAACATAATCTTACCATTTAAGTTTGGCTTTAAAAACTGTTCAAATACTAGTTTAAAATACCTAATTGTAGCTGTGAAGCACCAGAACAATGCCGTATTATTTTTAATTATGCATGTTATTCCACAAAATGCCACAGATGATAGATAGTTTTAATGAGAGTTCAAATTTTAGTAATTATTGGTCCTCTAGCACAATTTTTTTTCTTTAATAGAGTACACTCCCAAGTACCTGAACAGCAGCAGTATTAAATTAGAATATGAATAGCAGTAATAAGCAGGAACCATACAAACTGCATGGCCCCATCTCTGCACTTTGTTTCCTTCTCTTCCATTTTGAAATAAGGCTGTCACTGCTGAAAATGTGATCTTTTAGTTACACTTCCTAGAACAGTTATCAAGATTTGGGGGTTCTTCAATATCCACATAAATCTTTTGCAGAAACTGGTGCAGGTATGCCAACTGAAGGCACCTCAATATGTATGTATTATAATATTATTTTAAGCATGCAATTTTAATGTGAATTTTCTTAAAATAGTAAATTGACATATAATAAATATCAGTTCAGTAAATAACCTGAAAGAGAGGTGCTCAGGTGTATGATGTTTCATCAGAAAATACAACCAGCTGGACTGCTGCACTAATATAACTACAAGATAATGTCTTCATTTAGTGTCTGGAAAGAAAGAGGGATAAAAATCAAATGGACTACTGCTTAGCTACTATCTGCACTTATTATTAGGTTAACAATATTTAATATTAACTCCTTCCTTGTACATGGGAAGTGTATAATTTGTAACAATTACATTACACATTTAACAGCAATTATCTTTACCAATTAAACAATTTCCTCTAGAAGCACTCTTTTGAAGAGAGGAAACACATAAAATAAAAGTGCATTACCTACTCAACTGAAAAGCACAATTTTTGCAAGAAGACTGAACTAAGCAAAGATGCACCTGCAAACACAAGCAGAACCATCACACTGGAAGTTACTATTTATCCAGCGGACAAGAAACAACAAGCAGCCCAACATTAGAGTGATTGTGCACAGGAGATGAGGGTAGCTTTAATAGTTTTCAAAAGATTCTAGGGAGGGATGCTTTTTTCCCACTCTGCAATGCCAGTTATTTTCTCTAAAATAAATAAAAAAAAAAATATGGTAACTACAACCTACCATTTGATTACATGGTACTGAGTTGTAAATACACATGAAAAAGTAGAACAGGAATATTGCACTTCAATTGAACAAAGCTTTTAGTCATTTATATCTTTATTATATTTTATTTTTAATTTTACACAAGTATATACTACTTAAGTACCACAACATGTTCACTAATTTTGGCCACAGCTACCATAAAAGTATGTCAGGAGGCAAACTCTCTGTCATCCTCAGCCTTATTTTTACAATCTTATCTTTGAAGGAGGCCTTTTATTATCATTACCTTTACCAGAATTACTCTAACTTATAACGTAACTCCAGGTACACTGAAATTACCCGAAGCCACTGAAATTATCTGAAGAATCAGAACTCAAGGAACTTATCTTTTTATTTAATCAAAAAGCATTAACTGTTGCAAAAATTCTTAATTACTCCCTTTATATGCTTGATTTCAACTAAACATTTCAATATTTCTTCTAATAAAGCTGTCCTGGTACAATACCTGCACAACTCAGTTCTACACAAGAAAATACATGGTTACATGCAGCCTTATGATCAGTCCACTTGGTATGATTTCTAGGTCTATTCTAAAATAGGATAGTAGTCTTTTTAAATAATCATATTAACTTCTAAAATATAATTGGTTTTGAATTTTTCAGTAGTACATCACAGGATGAGTTGAAGCATATGGGACAGCCTCTTTTATTTGGGATTGTTTTTTGTTTGTGGTTGTTTTGTTGTTTGTTTTTTTTTATATCTGGCTACCTTAGACAGCTACACTAAGAACAAGCAAAGGCAAAAAAATCTACCATTATATATTAAGAACTCGGCAAAATATCAACATTCCTAAAGTGTTCAGGAAATATTTTAATTCCCTAGGAATTAAAAAGTCCCTCTCCCTAATTTAGAAGATTAAGGAAAACCATTAATTTAGGGGGTTTGGCCACATATCATCAGGTATTAGGATAATTTACTTTTTATGTCATGATAGGCTTTTGGGCCTCCTGTGATAGCTACTGTCTGAAAGGGAGGCTGCTCAAGGTATTTCTACTTCTTTTTTCTATGCCAGTAAAAGCTCAATAAGAACCTCAACAGCTTTACTACCAACTGCTATAGATCAAGCTGATCATTAAACAGATGGAACGTAGTACTAATAAAAATGTTCACCAGCTACTTATTCAAGGGTCCCTGTTAAATCCAACCATGATGCATGTTTGGTGTGACTGATAATGAGAATCAGGCAGCTCTTCCTCAATAACAGTCTTCTGACTAAAAGTACAAAGGTCAAAGGAGTACAATGGCAATTTGTCTCAGTAGGACAACAGGGACTATGAGGTTGAGTCATCACATGAATTAGTAATGTCTCTACCAAAAGCTGCAATGTACAAATGACTTCAAACAGTTTGTGTATTTTAGATATGTCTTTAAATCCAGGTAATTGGTTTAATCTGTGCAACAGTAAACCAAGCTTTATTTTTACTCACCAAGGAATAGACACTTTTAAATTGCTAAAATAGAACCAATATTGGAAGAGTTTCAAGTTGTACTTCAGTTTCCCATAACGTATGTTGTAATTGTCATCCTTAGCCAGGACATTTCTTAGCATGTTCAAAGGACAACTCCAAATACCAAAAAATTCAGAAAACAAAGCATTTTTATTCAGAAACTAGCAAATAAATAAATGTTTGTATGTTGTTGTTCTACATAGAAGCCATTTCAAATCATTAAATGGTTATTATTACTCCAAACGTGTGTTGACACAATTGCTGAAGGCAGGCCTTAAATGAACATGACTTTTTTATGTTCATGAGCTAAAACTGTGTTATTTTTTCGTTCTATTATTTTCAAGATCTGCAAACATTATTACTGTGTTTTACAAATGAATAGCTATGACTGCTTTAGACAGGCTGTCGAGAAAACAGCAACATGATTTGAACTAACGGGGACAGACGTCGTGGTGGGAAAAAAGGGCCTAACTAGAACAGACATTTTGAATGTGAGGGGAAAAAAACCCAATCCACAATGGATTAACTTGATAATATTTAAATAGGATGAGATTTTCCTTTCCATGGGAAGAGAAATACAGCACAGATGAAACTCAGCAAAATCACATTAAAAAAACTTGATGGTCAAACTGACACTGATGCTCCTCCCCAGCAGCAACAGAATCAAGGTGCCTTTGCACAAAGAGGAAACTGAAAGAGTTCTAGAAAACTATATATGGAGATAAATTTATACCTCTGTGTGAACTTGTTTTAACCCTCCCATTTTAATGGAGCTGCAGAAATCAGAGACCAGGACGACAGCACATCTTGTTCAAGTGGTTTACTAGTTTTTCTGGATTTTGCACTTGTTCAGTGGTGAGGTTCCAAAGCACTGGAGGGGACCACCGGATACATGTAACACATGCTGTTTCGACCAACACCAAAACACTCTAAAGCCAAAAGTACAATCTGTGATACCCTGACCAAAAGGTACAAGTCTCAAATGAAATTAATTGTTTTCCAAAGTGGATCATAGGGAAACTGGTAATGAACATTCCCCAGGCAGCTACATATATACCTATCTGTGGCCTTCTCAGACACTATATGGAGAAGTGTTCCAAAGCAAGATGCAAATATTCATGTGTCCATAGAAATATTATCACAGTTCCTGCTCCCTCATCAGAAATATTCTCTGTATTTAATTCAAGTGGACTAGCAAGAAAGGGAAAGAAAAAAGATAGGAGTATGCTGCCATAACATCTTAAGCTTCATTTCCTGATTTAGATAGCCTTTTTTCCCCTATGGTGCAAAATAAAAACAAACCTGCACAGCAATAGCTCTTTTCCATTTGGGATTTACCATTAAAAATATATGATTGCATGTTTTATTTACATAAATACATGGTACCATTTCGAATGCTTTCTGAGAGACTTTAAAACACAAAGCACCTAAGAAGTAAATGCTGTGTATCAGTTAAAAAAAAAAAAAAAATGAAGTACGGAAGTACATTTTAGATACTTAATTGCTTTAATTGTTCATGCCATCTTCTTAACTTATAACTTCTTATCTTAAACTCCAAGTATTGCTACCATGATGATCAACAAAAAGTAAAACCCAGGAAGATGTCTCTGACATAAGCAAAAATTACTTCCTAACCTAAGTTTACACAATGAAACTAAGAATACATTCCATTTTATTTTAGCTGTCTAAGAATTGGGATTTAAGATCAAGATGGTTAATTCCTTGACTGTAGAAGGATCTAAAAGCTTCAGGAGATACCTAAGAAAGGTACTGAAGATAGTGGAGAGAAATAGGAGAGTGATTCATCATACCACAACTGATCATAAAGGTTGCTTCAAGACTGTGTCTTAGTTTAATCTTCAGGTGCTTAAAGACAGACAAGGTAAACCCTACTTTAAATCATAATTTAAATATCACCTAAAAGCTATTCAAATCCAAATATATTCTTCACATGAACAAAACAGTACTAAAAAGCTGAAGAACTCGGAACAAGAAGTTAAGTCTATATTACTGTAAATTACACGCTACAACCACACAGCATGTTGTTCATGTTAATGAATGAACAACATAAATACATTTTAAAATGTGCTTTAAAACAAGTGGAGATGTGCTACTGAATTCTGCACTGACAGCTGGCAGGGAAAAGCAAGTCTACCTCAGATTCACATCCTAAATTCACTGCCAGTAAATGGCAATTAAACGTATTGGGCACTTTCTTCTACTATTACTACTACAATAAGTTTTAGTGTTATTTAGAGAAAAGCCTCTGGACATTCTCAGAAAAGCTTAAAAACTGTTAAGTTTGTAAAAAGAAATGGGTTTGGATCTCTCTTCTATTGTACCAAACATTGCCTTTTCCTGACAATGCACAGCAAGTTGTTAAGTTCTCCTCCAGGCTACATTCCCACTGAAACCAAAGTGATTGCTTTAAACACTGACTTGATGATGCAGAGGGTTCAATACCACCACTGGCATAAGGAGCTGCTCCCCTTCTTTTCAACACTCCTGTCTACTTTTTCACCATTTTCTTGATTCATCAGATTAAATCCCTGATGTTGTTCATGGCATAGACCCACAAATGACTGCAATGAAACAAAGCAATCAGTGAGCTGAAGTACAGATATAAGTATTTCTGTGTCAGGCAAATTATGAGTTTACTCCTTTAGATTCTGGGTGCAAACAGCTGTAATTAATATTGTGGGTTAAATTTTGACAAGAGGTATAACCTTTAGCAACAGAGAAAGGCAAAGATACAAGGCACCTTTCAGGTGCAGAAATTACGAGGTTCCTCTGTGCAAAGAGAAGATACGTTTTCCTCCTGACTTCTTCATGCACCCTGACACAAAAGAAAGTTTGTAGCAATTTAGAGAAATATTTGCTAGCACATCTGAGATTTAGGAGCATCTTTGAAGGTGAAGAAATGATTCTTGAAGGTAGCTTTGATCACAGCATGCAACTAAATTATAACCTTGTCCTGTTGTTCACTGCGGGAGACAAATAATGATGGGAAAAAGCCAAAATAACCCTTAATAAAATCCATGATAAAAACATGCTTTTGTGGAGCGGACCTTTCAAAACTTGCAGATGTGCTGAAATATGCATTTTCCTTTCTCTGCAAAGCCAGGTAGGCTTGTGCCTGTCAGGTAAACAAAGCTAAAACTATGCCAAAATATACAGCTGGCATCAGTACCAGTGTTCTCCAGCGCTCTGTTCAATTATGAAAACATCACTGAGGAAAGTTACCACTCAGATCTGCCTAATGAAATAATAGATATCTACAAACAAATTACTAAGCAGTAATAAGGCACAACAGAAAGTCTTTTAAGTGCTGGTATTTTTTTGATAAAGGCAATCAGCATGTTTTCAAGTGCCTAATTTGCCTTTGCCTGTATAATCCATGACTTCATTTTGCATAATCCTTCATCTTAGTCCCCTTTTAGATATGGTAACCCATAAACAATATGCAAGTTTTAACACACATCAAAAAATATATCATTAACTTTACTCGCATGAAGAATGTCAATCTGTATAAATGACAAAGTAAAAACTGCTGATTGCATACATAATGTTGTTGCAGCAGTGCTGTAGCTCAACACATTCCTAAGGGACCAGCTATAGAGAAACCACACCTGAAAAGCTTCTTCTGAACATATACGTGTTTTCCATCCCCTTGTGCCTTCCCTCATCACTCCAACCATTCCTTCTGCCAACAAAACTCATCTTCCTCACAGATAACCACTTATACATGAAATTCAAATGGTTAATTTGGAAAAGCCTTCTCTTCCATGCCCATGCCAGAGCACTGCTTTTTTCAGCACAGCTCACACATAAGTGTGCAGAAATTAACTATACTGAAACATAAGCTTTGAACATGAACTAGCTCTTTCCTCAGTCCTATTATCTTGCACCTTCTTCTTCTTCCTCTATTTTATAATAGCAGAGGGAAATAACACTAATTTTGCATGAATAAACAATATCTGTTTTTTCCCCATCAGCTTCAATTGTTAGCATAAATAATACTGCTTTATTTTGTGCTACAAATACATTTCTGAACTGACAGTTTGACAAATTAAATGTAACCTGGGAAAAATTGCCTCTTACTCATCTACTCATACAAGAACATTTGAATCCTATATATGTCTTTTTCTGTCAATTTTTATTATTTTCCTACATTATTATGTGGAGGAACTCAAGAAACAGCAACTGAATTGCATGATGTTGTACCACATAGTGCCATCTGTTGAATGATAGTGGCTCATACCATTACACAGTATTATTAGATGGTTGTCTCTAACATGTAGCGGAAGTCATTCTGGCTCCCATCCAAACTTTAAGAGGGACTTTAACCTTCCAGACAGCACTGACTGCTGTTAGCAAGATACAGCCTGCTGGAGATCCTCATAATTTAGACACATAATGTTGTGTAGTCACTTTCAGAAAGTGAAGATCCTAAGTCTATTTCTCACTGAAAGAGTTCACAGACAATTAATATAAAAGGCAGAGTGAAGAACACTTGAAGTCCTCCTCAGGAAGGATGTGGATTATACATGGGATCCCAGTAGAACAACAAAAGACCTAAACTGTCATTACTCAGACAAAATCAGTGATGTTATTCAGTATTAACACAGAAATGATATTCAGAAAGGGATTATTTTCCCCGTTCTATCTAGTAAAACAACGTTTTATGATGCTTATCATATTTAGTATGAGACAAAACTGATCCAAAGGTTATATCTAGCTATAATAATGACACATTTTGGCTTCACTACCTCAAAATGTCAAAAAGTCGGGGCTGGAGACGGTTTGCTCCAAACCTATCTTTTCCACGGTGATCACCTACCAGTTTCATTGAGACTAGAGATCAACTCCATTCATTACATAGTTATCCTTTGTATGAAATACAGTATCTGTTCACAACATGACATTCAGTGATGTTTTAACCTTGCCATGTCAGCTTCCATGGGAATATATCATTCACTCATTCACAAAATACTTTCTTTATAGTTAAGAACCAGGCTACCCCTTCAATTTTTATTTAGCAGTTGGTAAAATGCTGTTTCTAGCCCTTCCTAAGGGACCTTAGGATTTTGACAGTCCAGTGGGAAGTGTTAAATACCAAGACAGAATAACGAGTCTATGAATTTCAAGGAACTCCCTGAGATGGGGTTGACACTGAATGGCACCTCCAGAGAGCAAATAGCTTCAGATCAGGGTACTGTATTGAAAAGAACATCTGTCATAATGGACATCTTAAATTGTTTAACATCTGTAAGGGCTGTATAAATACCCTGAGAGTTCATTGACTGATAAAACACAAAAAGAAAACTGTGGTGTTAACAGCTGTACAAATATTTAACGTTTGGAGGTTGATTGGAGGAGTGGAGGGAGTGTGTGTATGGGGCGTTCCATACCAACCTCTATTTAGAGCAGCCATTTTAATAATCTTTGCACAAAAATAAAACATACTATTTTTTTATTTAAAAATTTGTCCAAAACATAAAAGGTAGATCTGATGATGTCTGTTTTCCTTCCAGATTTACTGGAAAACTCTCAAAAGACTGCAAACCCACAAATAAAGGTACTGGGCTTTTAAGACTCCCACCAGTAACTGCATGCTCAATACCTGAGGGAAAGTATGCAACAGATTGCAGGGGGTTCCCTGCCGGTGCACCTGGACAGTCTGAGAGCTGCTAGTGTACTCTGAGGAAAATGTTTGCCTTTCACAACCTCTGGCCTTGGTATTCAGGGAATTCAGTGTGATTAAGAGGAGCACTTGAACACTCAAGATTTACTACAAATCTGAGAAAATACTGCTGTAGTGTTTTTGCAAGGGGTTAGCATATATATTTTCACTGGTAGGAATAACGTTTTGTTAGGTTAAAAAATAAATAAATAAAATCTATGTAGTGCAGTGGTCACATCATCATCAGATATCTGACAGAAGAGATGATAATTCCCATGCAACTCTCCCTAGAACCTAACCTTCAGGCCAGAAGCTCCTTGAGGCAAAGGCGAACTGTCTTCTGTGCTGTGTACAGTACTGAGAACTCTGAGTTCGTCATAAAGCAATAAACCAAATCATTTCCTACACAGAAAGTCCAAGAGTCACATGCAGTATCACAGCACTGAAGAAAGACATTCTATTGCTACATTATCTGGTTGAAAACCTATACAGGCAGCAAAGAAGATAAACATGAAAACATCACATATTTTGACCTCAACTATAGCCAAAGTCTTCATAACCCAATATGATTGAGAGAGAACCTTCAGCATTTTACAGAGACTTCACATTTGATAGCTTAAACCATTTTAAAATTCCTACACAGCTGGACAAAATATAGTGGATAAGAACTGAAAATTTTCCTTCCATGAGGCACACTTTCTCTTCCTTGTGTGTAAATGAGATAAACACAGCTGTCTTCACTGCCTTTTTTGCATCTTTGACTGTGCTGTTTATCTCATTTCAAGACTGGTATACACAGATGAAGAGCTCTGAACATCCCCTTGGTTTTTTGTTTTGTTTTGTTTTAGGTTTTGATTAGCTAATGCACTAGAGGTCATCAGCAGAAGGAAGACATGTGGCTGTTATCATGTATTTTAGGCTTATAGAATATTTCTGTAACATAAATTCTTTAAAACCTTCAAAGCTCCCATTATTCAAGCTGTTTATGGAGTCTAGGATATGATTTTCTTAGACCACTTTAAGCAAGGACACAAAACAAGCCAAAGAAAGGCTGCTCCTGAAAAATGAATACAGAGAATTTAGGAAACATACACAAATAGCTTTTCTTTAAGGAGGAAATTGTGTCTCAAGAAGATGCAGACATATGACAAGCATTACTCATTTTCCTATAGAGTGGCTGACACAGATACAGAATCATAGAATCAACCAGGTTGGAAAAGAACTTTAAGATCGTCAAGTACAACCACTATCCCAGGACTGCAAAGTAAGTCCATCACTAAACCATGTCACTAAGGTCTCATCTACATGGTTTTTGAACACTTCCAGCTTACCTTATAAAACTCTTAGGATGCTTAGATATTGCTTCTACCACCTTAAAACAAAGCCATTGTGTGGCAAGTCTTTTAGAATATAACTTGGTATTCTTCAACCCCATCAAACGTGACCCCAATATCACCAACACATAAAGAAAGCAATACCTTCTTCCCTCATACTAAAGGCCAGGTTCAGACATTTACATAACTGTCTAGATACTGAGGAAAAAAATATTTCTTTTTTTTTTTTTTTTGTTTTGTTTCAGAGCATGAAATATTAAAATCAGTGACAAAAAAAATCTGTTGATGAACTAAAAAATGATTATGAGATTATATTGTTCCTAGGAGTCTGATAAAGTTTTCAAACAGTTGCAGTTACCTCAGAATTAGAAACCATTAAACATTCCAGATCACTGCATCTTGCAAAAAGTTGCACCAAAATCGTGGTTGTTAAACTAAGTATCTCTATAGTCAGCAGTGGTTTGGTAATGATAAAAAAGGTCACCATGATCTGATCATCAAAAAATGGCTGAACTTTCATATATTAGGATTGCAGCTTCTCCTTTAAAACATGATGTTAAAGCTGGACAGCGAATAATCAGGTCACTGGATAGTCCTAAAGAATTTTTTTCAAACATTTCTTTCCTCAAATCCTTCCTTTTCTATCTGTTTTTCCTCTCCACACCAGTACTACCATTTGTTCCCACCTAACCAGGTTTTTCCCTACTGCAGGCAGAGTTGTAACACAGTACAAGGTTGTCCAGGCTCCGGTAAGGATGTTAGCTTTATTCAGTACAGAACAAGACAAAATAACAGGTAAGAAATAGCCAGATTCTTTATTTTCACTCTTAAGGAGACTGCTTTCAGTAAGCTAGAGGGTTTGAAAGTACTCATTACCCCGAGCTGTGCCACACACTGCATCATCACACGAGTGCCATCCTCCCACCTTCCACTCGCAGCCCACATGACTCAGACCTGTCGCTGCAGGGACACAGCAGCACTTAGGTAATTTAAAAGTTCTAATTTAACTGTCTTAATGCTTAGACATCATCATCTTAAGCCAGGATTTTCTGCCACACTGAGTCTGTCTCTCTACATGAGGAATTAGATTTTTAGCCACAGCAAGATCTTGGTTTCAACTTATCTCTGACACTCACCTCGCCTGTGAGCCAGGTGGGAGTGCTGGATGCAGCAGGCTCAGAGGCAAAACTTCACAGTGAGCACCAACACTGGCCATTAAGTACCAATATTATCAGAAGTAAATCTCCCATTTTCCAGTGCAATGGCAGCTCATTCCAGTTAGGCATAGCACTTTTAGCAATATAGAAAATGCCCCAATCACAAAGAGATGTTATTTCTAAGAAGCTGGTATGTTTGATATCCTTCACAGCAGGAAAAACTGTGCTAAACCACATGGAAAATTCCTGCTAACCTTATGAAAGACATTGAAGAAAATTTAACAAAGGAAACATCTCTTTCTTGGTGGCGTCTTCCTGTATTGAAGCCCTATATAACTCGTTGATCGAAACTTGATGAAGGTGAAGGTATAGTTAACCCTACTCCTTCCAAAATATTTTGGTATTCCCTCTAGCCTCTTTGTTGTTTTTATCCCATTAATTTTTCTGTCAGAGGATAAAAACAGGTGTCAAAATTCTTGGTATGTTATTTTACTGTAGGTTTTTATTTTTATTTTTCCTTTCTTGCCCTCAGTTAAACAGCTAAGCATCTAATTATAAATATTGACAGATTACATCTGAACGGGCAAATGGAAGTGCCTTTGCCAGATTTTCCAAATGAGCTTAGAGGAGCTTGTGATTCAGCATCCAAATCTCTGATGAACAGCCTGCTGTAGCACTAAAAGATTCCTGATGCTTTAATACCTTAGATTTCCACACTGTAAAGCAGCAGATGAATAAGTGAGATTTCATGTACAGTCCTGTGAGATCTGTATCAGCTACCACACACTAATCCTATTGTGTTTCTAATAGGCAGTGAGACCAGCAAAGCTTCCTTTCAAAGTCCAAAATCAGTCCTGGCTCTTCCCCTCTGCAGATTCCTACTCCACCATCAGAGTGCTTGGAAGTTTTTTACATGGTGAGCTTTCCCTCCCAATTACAAGAAGTTCATCGTGATGAGCAAACACTACTTACCTTTTTAACTGTTGATGGAACTGATACAGATGGATGCTAAGCAGCTTGTCCAAGCTCATGTTTGCTCATCACATCAAAGAGGGTTAACAAAGAAATATCTCACCTCCAGCAAGTAATAAGAAACAAAGTTCCTTTCCAAAGTATGACCTATGAGTGCCTGATCAATGGCAAATACAGAGTGGTCTTTTAACAAGCAAAACTGCATGTGGCTGTTTTACTTGTTTGACTTGGAAGGGGGGAAAGGAATGGAAGTTAGTCCTCCTCAGCAGGCAATTGCTTGTCTACCAGAACAGGCATAAGAAGTTTTCATTACAATTTCATGCATCATAGGCAGTAAGACTCAGTCCAGTTGCCACTAAATAGGAACCCAATTTTGCAAGCCTTTCCCCTCATGACAGTGCAATGGTTTTTTGCCTCTTCAGTTTGTGACCTTAAAAAATTGGTCGCAGCTTGCAGAACTGAGATTAATTTCATAAAGGTATATTTCAGTTACTACCTGTAATTGCAACACTTCAGTCTATAAGGTAGTATAACAACACAATTTTCTAGCTTGAGAAGAAAGAAAGTAGGAAATAAGTTTACCAGGGATCTTTCCTCACCAATAAGAAAGTAGCAGTGATTACATGAGGAATATTGGCTCCAAGTTCAGGGTCAAAATTTTACCTCATAGTTATAAAGTATCTCAGAATGGAAGAATAGAAGAATAATTGTTTTATTTTTTGAACAGTTAAGAGTCATAAAATTATTTTTTACTTTAATTTCCAAAATTATCCAATTTGCAGCAAAAATAAGTTTTTTTCTATGCTGTAATTTGTTTTCATAAATAACCATGCTTAATGTACTGTACAGATGAAATACAGTATCAGCAATATCTTTATTGTAGCATGAAAAGTTCTATAGCCATTATGGGTTTCCAGTATATAATTTCAAGAAAAATTACATTCAGGATTTTGTGAGAACAGCTAAAAATACTAGCAAAAAACCTACTTATGTTGATAGGTGATATTTATTAACATGACACTTCAACAATGGCCAGGTGAATAATGCACATCTTTAAATGCTTTCTTTCCATTGGGGTATTTAAATGTAGATGAAAGAAAAGAGCTCCTAAGAGCCTGAATATTGCTTTTCAATTATAGGCAACTCTTTCCAGGCCTGCATTAGAAACACAAATGCCACTTAGAACCTTCAGAATTAAAACTGATAAGGTTCTTACTGTTATGAAGGCTAACGTACATAAACACAAATATCAAGATCAGCAGACAACAGGCCAACAACACAGTCCTCAGTTCAAAATATAATTAATACGAAAGGAAACCATCAGCATGATGAGCACTTAAACTATAAAGAACTCTCCACTGCTCACCACTAGAAATTTTTTCTTATCATTTAGAGGCCTAATTCTGTTTGATTGAATGTACCAAGGAAAATCTTATTGCTATGGACGCTAAGTTCAAATGACTTGACTAGGTCTGGAGCACCTAGGTGGATTCATATTTTCATTCGCCAGACCAATAATCCTTTAATTTCAATATTTACAGCCTCTGGCATTCAAGACTAATGACTTAAAGCTTCTAACATCATAAAACTAGCTTGGAATAGTAGCAGGATTTAAAACAACACCATTTTTTTTGAGCAGTTGCATTTATGCTTCCAAAAAGCATCTTTTAAACTGTTCACTAAAACCATAAAGGATGACACTTCATATTAAATGTAGGTTGAAGATACTATGCAACAATACATTTTTTTACTTTTTAAAACCACCAATATTTTGAACTAGTTACAGTAACTGCAAACAGTATGATGTGATACCAATGATGACACATTAGTATGTCCTGAAGACCCTAAGTGGAAGTCTGGGGGAATCATCAGCTCCACAAATTTCAAAACAAACAAGCAAGCATATAAAAGAAAAATCACAGGGCAGATCCCTTTCTCTTTGTGAAAAACAAAACAAACCCCCCAAAACCCATTTAAAAAAACCCAACCAACTAAAAGCCCCTAACTCAAACCAAGAATCAATTGTTCCATATACCACAAGGTTTAAAAGAAAATAAATGCATTGTTCCATTTATGTCTGACGAAGCTTTAAATATCCAGCATTCAGAAAATGTCTGTTGCTCGGTATGGTAAAACTAGAGAACACAATTCTTTTACTTACCTTGTGGGACCTCTCATTAACCCATTTACTGATCAGTGGTTGCTTTGCTCAGTTCATTTCAATTTTTTTTTTTTTTAACCCTGCCAATTCTATCATCTGTTCCAATCCCAGCTTCACCACCTTGTCTCAGGTGGCTGGAAGACAGACACAGGAAGATATTCTTTCCCTTTCTCCCTTTTCTGCTCAGGACTGTGTCAGGAGGAAGACAAAAAGGCCAGTGGTTCCCATCAAACAATTCCCAGTCTAGCAGGTAGATGAAAATGGAAACTCTTCTGGTTCTGATGGGATGGAAGGAGGGAGTGGGTCAACAGGGAATTACATCAGAAACCTGTCCCATTTTGACAGAAAAGGAGCAGTGAGAAAGAAGGGGAAGTATTCTCTCTGCCCTTTCTAAGCCGCACTGACTGGGAGATCAGTTTTAGGAGGTGGGACAATGGGAAAAACAGACAGCTAAAGAAGACACCCATTTCCTCCAGGCAGCATAGACATTTGTTAGAGTTGCAGCTTTCCCAGTCATTGACAGACTGGTATAAACCAAGGTAGAGACCAAAACCTCAGTATCTGTACAAACACAAAATGTAAGTGAGTGAAGACAGTATTGTATGCTAATATAAAGGTAATGGTTGATTTGAATTACCCACTGCCCAGGAAACAGAGAAAAAAAACAGAGGAATTTTAGCACAACAGTAATGTGTGATGGCTATGCTGTGCAGAAAACAAGCCAAGGTCAAAGAAGATTGTCCCTTCATCTGTCAAATGCAAAAGCTTTTGTTCCCTTGCACGTGAATTTTAACAGACGTTAAAGTAACGAAGTAACCCTTCTGCACTACTTTACTAATTCTTCATATGACTATGTGCACTTGGAATAGCAGCACTTTACTATTTTTTGCTAGAAACAGGCATTACAAACATTCTAACAATTGCAACTCAGGTCTAACTTAGCTCAAAGTAACCCAAGGTATTTAAAGCCAGGTCTAGCACCCCTCAAGCAATCAGTAAGAAAGTGGAGCCCAAAAATACACATTAAGATTTGATCCTCTGTTGAATATGAATATTCTCACAAATCTTCCCCTTCTTTGGATTTAGAGTTACGTAACTTCTATTACGCAAAATCAGTGTGAAACTCCTAGTGATAACCACATGTAATTTCAGTAGTTTTTAAAAGTATTAATCTAATTGTATTAGAATTTAAATTTTCCTCCATAATAAAACCCAGGAACTGTTGTGTGTTTGTTTGTTCTCTTAAGGATACTGCCTGTGACAAAAGAGACAGTAATCACATTTTACAGAAAATCCTCAGATTTTTACATTAAAAAATTAGTTAAGAGTAGGTTTTCTTTCCAATGCTTATAGAGATTCCAATTTCAGTCAAAATGATAACTTTGACTAAATAATGAAATAGATAAATTAAATTTATTGATTTTTTTTCCAACAGTAAATACTAAAATACTAATTAGCTGACATGAATCTATATTTTAAATTGCATTATTTTGTTTACAGTAAGATCAATACCATATAAGCTATTAAACAGATCAGGTGCTCTTGATGTATTTACAGTTAAATTACTCATAGGACAGCATATATTGTTCATGACTATGATATCACCTGGTAAAAGTCTTTAAGATTGTTAATCTTTAGCTTGCTTACTGACAAATAATGATAGACTACATCTTTTCATCACATTCCCATTCAGCAGTCCGAGAAACAGGAACTGATCAATGACCTCATGTTCTCTTGAAATTCAGGCAGCAAATATTTTATGCCTATTGCTCATACAAGATTAATGAATGTCATTTTAGCACAGGAGCATCCCTCTTTGTATTCTGTCCCAGTTCATAAAAAGATTATATTCACTCTATAACTTTTTAAACAAATCTGTTTTTCACTGCTGCAGAAAGGGACAATAACAAGAAACATACTGTGCAAAATATATTCATATTTCTGTGCTGAAGCAGGCATTAAAACTTTCTTTTGAATATGTACAATTTTGGCATATTTCCTGGTGTTCAAAGTAATTGCTGTTCCCTAAAACAAACACAAATCTAGTACTAAATTCTCTGGATGTATTCAAGAAAGACTGCATAAACAAAATGTTACACCCTTACAAAACTACTAGGAGACGCATATGACCTCTTCCTGTGCCTGTATAAAATCCAGCCATAAGCTGATCAGTCACAAGTTGATTCCAGTCGCAGTTACACATCTTGAATAACAAACTCACCCATACAGATCTCTGCACCACCAAAGTTGTTCTAGACTTTTTCTCCAGAGCAGCTCATGGCATAATTTTGAAACTCTGGGTGATTCAGCTGACTTAACTTTAGACATCTCTAGTATCGATCCCCACATACCAGCTGCTCATCCTACACTCCTTTATATGTAAAAGGAGAGAAAAAGAAACAATGCAACTGAGCTGTTTTGTACATAAAAATGAGATGAAGTTTATTCAAGTAGCACTTACTCTTTCTGGTGACTTTAAAGGGACTCTGAGATTCAGAAACTAAGATCTGCAGTTAGTCTAGCGATTTCTCCCTTTCAACCCTGAAAAGGAACCAATCAATCATACATGGAGACCTGCGTAAGTAGGGAATAAAACAACATGGTCTAGTTTTTACAGGGCTCAGCTTTATTTATTAGATATTATGAAAGTCATCAAAACATTCTTTTACACAGATTATAAAAACATTTGCTTTCAGTACAAAGTGCCTGTACTATGGCACACGGAGTTGTAACAATTAATATCAATATGTCTTGCAGGCACATTATAAATACATCCATATTCCAGACAACTTTAGCATTTTCAAAGTACATGACCGTAAGTCAACTACCCAAATGCATGAGGACAAAGCACTGAATTTTGATGAGACTCGCGAGAAACAGTAGGTGTTCCCACTTTTTGAAAACAGGTCATTCATTTTAAAACACATTTGAGGGACCCAAATTTGAATACCTCTTGCCTACTTCCTAAACAAGAAATCTGGATGGGTTACAAACTGCCTCTGATTAACTGACAGGACTAGCAGGTTCTGTTTTCCACTGAAAGTAGACTCTTCTCCTGTCTACAACAAAATAAAAACTAAATGATAAATTTGTTCAGGTCAGATTACAAACCAACTGAAGCACCTGAATATTATCACAAATGCAAATGTGAGGCTTCACAAAGAACTTTGAACAAGAAAACAAGCAGTTCAGGAGTCACCTGATGAATCACTACACCAGGCATGGCACCATAATGCCATCAAGCACAGTCAAATGTAATGACAAACATCAAAAGTTGTGTTGTAACTGAAAGATCATAAAGTAGCAGATAACAAAATTATTTTTAAAAATCACTATAAGCAGGATCTAGCTAGTACACTGTAATACTTCAGTCTTACGTAGGTTTCAAAGCTTTCTCTAATGAAGCATGAAGTATTTTTTCAGAAGGTTATGAATTTTAAATATTAAATATTTTCCTTGGTAGTTTATCATGTCTCAACTAACATTGATTTTGTCTTCATTCAGAATGAAAGCTAAGTTTAAAATGTCAGAATTTTCAGTCAAAGAGTTATTTCAAATTTAGTGATATTTAGTATAACATAAAAATAAATGTACACACAGAATTTACATCTTTTATTGACCTAAGGGGCACAAGGGAAAATCAGGTCTTTTGCTTTTGGTTTTATTAGCTTGAACTGTTTTTTAATACATACACTCCGTGATGTTGAGGACATAAAGAGAACCATGCAGCTTGTCCCAAAGGATGAAAAACAATTTAGACTTGAATATGTTCTTTGGGAATGTTTTTTCTGCTGTGGTAGAGAGCTGGGAGAGATTTTGTGCCAATAAGGGATACTCATGACAATATAAACATTTATGTAATGCTTTTTGTTTATTACGACTTTTTTGAATCATGATGATCAATTCTACTCTTGCCACCACGTCTTTTTTGCTTCACCATCATATTCCCCTTCTCCAATCTTATTTTCTTGACATGTTATTCCAAATGGAAATGCACCAGTCTCTTCCTCATTATATTTCAACCTCTTTATTTGAAAAAAAGTTTGGGGTTTTGCCTTTTCTTCCCCGCCCCGAAAATTAATGTTTCATCTTTCTCTGTACCTAGTGAAAATTCATTTTTCATTATCTGCCACAACACTGAAAGAACCATGCATAGTTCCTCCTTCAGCTACCATATTTGGCATTTTTTTTCAAATTTAATGGGCAATATGGATTCTCAGCATAATCTCCTCTGTATGTTGTCACTTAATAACAAGGTGGTCCTAATATTGCTACTAATTCATGATCTCAGTGGCACATAGTCAAAGGTTTCTCAAAGCCAATGTCAGTATAACAGAGCAACCCCACAAGCTAGTAGTATCCTAGTACACCACAAAAGCCATGTGAAACAGAAGGATTTATAAAAAGCAAATTAGGATGTGAAATTCAAGATTACTCTGAAGGCATGAAGAATTCATGTCTCTGGTTTAATTCTGTTACCACTACTTGTTTTCCTGCTAGTCTTTATTAAATATCACAATGAGAATGCTGAGAAACGTCTCCTAGTAATGAAGGAGCTTTTACACTTTTACATAGTCTCTCATTCAGAATCAAAATTTTCAAGTATTATCCAATCTATGATTGATAGATTTTCAATCCCTTTCTAATAGCAGGATGGTCAAACATTCTCAGAAACTGCCCTGCAAAATCATTGTGCCCTTGGGAAGGCACTTGAGAGTGTTCTCCAAAAACAGAGAACATTTTTCCAGCTGTGAATAAGATCAAAATGTAAGATATGTTTGGAAGAAAAAAAAAAACCCAAGCAAACAACCAAACATTTGGAAACAAAATTATCCCCTTCAACCTTATGCATGAGTAATTTTAAATTGAAAACCCATCCTGAAGAAAACATAAAGCAGTTACATACCTGAACAATTTTTCAGACACCTTAAACTTAAGAGGTAAAAAGAACATAACTCTCAGGGACAGAAAAATCTCTTCAGCACTGTTGCTTTGTTTTACCAGTCATGACCCATAACATTACTACCTAATTATAATGATGGAGGCAGGATTGAAACCTTAATTTAGATACAGTATGGTTCATTGTTGAAAATCATAAAATTCATTTATGAATCTTACCCAGTGAGGTCCAGCTCTCCTAGACTAAGCCGTCTGATAAGCCAAAGCATGAAGCACCATATTTTGCTGTGATGTTTTAGTCTTTTTCTTTCTCAGAACTGGACCTCAAACTGAACTCAGTTCTTTACAATAAGGACCATTCTACTGAAATTCAGAGCACTGTACTTAGATAAAAGTGGGTCATCCAAAAAATAGTGAAATATGCATTCAGAAGCTGTAATAAGATTTTTTTTTCAGATGGAAAGCAAGACAAGCCTATCTCTTGAATAGTATGTTAACTCATTAACAGTAAAAGCTTTTCCTTTTCAAGGGTCCCTGAGATTTCACATAAAATCTACAGAAGATATAACATTGCAGAATGTTATTAGCTATTGAGTACTTCCAGTTCATTTCCCCTTCTACACCTCTCTATTCTTACTTTGTCTTTCCATTTTTTTTCTTTTACAAGGGCATTAGAAAGGCAACCAGAGCTTTTACACAAAGAGGGAAAACAACCCATATAAGCAGAATTAGCTTTAATTAGATTACATGTCAAGGTTTTTTCCTGAAGCACCATGTGAAAGTGTCTAAGATTTTAATGTTCCAGGTCTCTGAGCCTAGATCTATCTAAAAAAAAAAAATGAAAGACTAAATCTCAGAATTTATTTCACTTGAAGCGTTAAGGGGCAAATGACAAAACTATTCATTAATAGGCCAAGAACATTGACTTAGAAAACTATTTCAGAGTTACAAATGATTACTCGATTACTATGAATCCTGTGATTTACTTTTTTCATTTTAAAACATCTAGGGTTTTTATTTTTAGGTCTTTATTATTAACAACTCAGAGACCTTTGAGCTTTCTTTATTGTACAGGAATAGAGAGGTTGCTTTGTGACTTCTTGACTATAAAATAAAATTCATACCATTCACTGTGTTCTAAAAACAAAGGGAAGCAGGAGGACATTGTTTCAGTTATTGATTTATCAAGCTTACTGACTGAAGATCAGGTGGGAAGGCAAAGTGTCTGAAGGTGAGTCATGATGATGAGGTAAGCACCTTCGAGAAGGGATTTTTAAGCATTTTTTTTTTTTTACTTCTTTGAAAAAAGTACACCTAATAAGAAAGAAGACATGGTCCACAGCCTATTGAAGTTTCTCAGCATCCCTAGTTTCTTGAAACAAGTTGTTTCTTCTTGTTCCTTCCCATCTGACATGGGAGACAGCCTTGAAAGCCTTTGAGAAAATCTGTATTGATTTTCTCTTAAGGATGGATTAGAAGAATGCAAGCCTTGAGGAAAACAGCTGCCATTTCTCTATAGTGTACTTTGAAAGAAAAAAAATCCATTGTATCCCTACTAGTTGATTCCAATGTCAGTGAGTTATAGCCCCAAAATACCTCCCAACACTTAAAACTGAGACAGGAGACTCCCTCTGGTCATGCCACTTATCTTTGTTTTACTAGCACGGATCTATCTTGATGTTAACAAAGTTGATGTTAACAAATGCTGGGCCATTTACACCCTTGAAGTCATGGATTACTTGATAAATAGCTGAAGGAATTACAAATGCTACTTTATGGGAATACTTGTATATTAACCTATTTAAAGTAAGTGAGTCTTGTTCTACTGTTGCTTGAGTTTCATCTCACCAGACATTTTATGTCATGTAAGGGTTAAGAAATCTTCACTGTGAAAACACTGCATTACTTATTTTTTTAAGGACCTGGACCATTCACTGACTAAAATTGAGATATTTCTCTGGGTTTAATTACCATTGGTGAGATAGCATCATATTAATAGCATTCACCTGTGGCATAACAATAATTGTCATTTGTCTCAATATAGTCATTAGGGATATTCCTATGTAGGCGAAAAGTTGAGATAGAAATGTAATTTAGTGGTTAAACATCTGGTTTGAAATAACTCCCTAGAAACACAGATTTCAAATCACTGCAAAGCAGCCTCAGATCTTGGGCTTTCAAAGTAGTCAATCTAAATACCATACAATTTACTCTGTAGGGATAATTAGACTAGTATTTAAAACTGAAGTTCAATCTGCTCTGCAGGGTTCCTGAAGATCCAGTGATGGTATCCATAGAAGAAATCTTAATCATTCAGTCACTCATATGGTCCACACTAAAGTTTGTACGTTGCTGATGCTAACAACTTCATGCAGTATAGTAATGAGTAAATTCAACAGTGTGATAGGCACAAAGTTACTAATTCATCTTAGGTCCAATTTCCTGAATGATTCTGTGCAAAAAAATGAAGTCAAAAGAGTGGCTTCAGAATCAACTCCGACAGATTCAGAAATGGACTCAGAAGCAAATGTCTACAGTCAAGCTCTTAAACACCTGAAGCTTTTTCGACTGGCTGGTGTCATACCAGGAGTATTACCCTCGTGCTGAGACTCTAGAGTGATCCAGTAAGCCAATTCCCAGCTATACCTTTATACGTTCTTTTCACAATAAATATAGTTATTTCACCCACTAGAAAGGAATTTAGCAAATTCCCAGTTTCATATAGAATCTAGTTCCAGTTCCCACCTTTTTCATTCTTTTTCATTTTTCCCTCTTTTTTTTTTTTTTTTTAATTTATTTTCTTTCCTAATCCCATACAGTTCAACTCCTACATGTAAATCCACCTAAAATTCACCTAGCAGTAAGAAGTGCTAGTACCAACCCACCCACAGACTACAGACTGCAGCACTGGCTCCTTTCCCTCTCTCACCTACAGGGGTTCTCAATCCTGAAGAGAAGATCACAACCTGCCTCAGCTTTCAAATGTACAGAGAAAAATCTGGAAAGGTCCTAGTGTGATTCAGGAAAGTGAAGCAAGTCATCCAGTACACAGAAACTTCTTTCTGCATTGACAGTAAAGAACACTGAAAAAAACATCACAAATCCCTGACAGTATTTTTTATTTCCTGGTTTGGGAGTTCATTTGGCAATGGAATATAAACTTCCAAATATCTAGGCAGAGAGTCTGGGCCATTTTAAAACAATACCAGAGCTCTAGATATTTAATTGGCTATACTGATACTTAGCAATGACAAATCATGCATACCTGAACTTACTATTCTGATTTCACTGGAATATACCATGCCTTACTTTCTTTATTGTGTGTTCGTTTGTGGGAATATAAATATGACTGTGCCTAAAGGTGGGTCTGTATTTTAAAGAATGTGCAAGTAATCCAGTTATTATGTCAGTAAAAACGTTTGAAGTATTTTTCTAAGATCATTGCTACGCAAGTGCATTTCAGGTAATAACTTTTTAGTGTATAGCACTGACATACAGGCCCAAAGTCTTCAGTACAGGTTCACAGCATGCACCAATTTTTTTGATTTCTAGCATATGAAACTGTGGTAGTTTACACACCATTGCAGCTATGAGGTGTTACAGTTGCTATGCCGTAACATAGTCTTAATCTGTAAATCAAGAAATTTTAAAACCTGTGCAACATCTGGCAGTAAAACTTGGACAGTGTTGAATATCAAAATAGATAAGCACATTGTTTGAAAATGAGCTTCTTTTAATAAAGAGAAAGAAAACAAAGAAATACAAAATTGTCTTGCATTTGAATCATAGAATGGTTAGGGCTAGAAAGGACCTTAAGTTCCAATCCTCATCTCATCCTAAACCATGTTGCCCAAAGCTCTGTCCAACCTGGCCTTGAACACTGCCAGGGATAGAGCATTTATAACTTCCTTGGGCTCTTCCAGTGCCTCACCACCCTAATATAAAGAACTTCTTCCTTATACCTAACCTAAACTTCCCCTGGTTTAGTTTAAATCCATTACCCCTTGTCCTATCACTACAGTCCCTGATGAAGAGTCCCTCCCCAGCATCCTTGTAAGCCCTCTTCAGATACTGGAAGGTTGCTATGAGGTCTCCACGCAGCCTTCTCTTCTCCAGGCTGAACAGCCCCGACTTTCTCAGCCTGTCTTCATACAAGAGGTGCTCCAGCCCTCCAACTCACATCTTCATGGCCCTCCTCTGGACTTGCTCCAACAGCTCCATGTCCTTTTTATGTTGAGGACACCAGAACTGGACACAATACTCCAAGTGAGGCCTCACAAGAGCAGAGTAGAGGGGCAGGATCACCTCCTTTGACCTGCTGGTCATGCTTCTTTTGATGCAGCCCAGGATACGGTTGGCTTTCTGGGCTGCAAGAGCACACTGAAACTGGCTCATGTTGAGTTTCTCATCAACCAACACCCCCAAGTCCTTCTCCGCAGGGCTACTCTGAATCTCTTCTCTGCCCAACCTGTAGCTGTGCCTGGGATTGCCCCGACCCAGGTGTAGGACCTTGCACTTGGCTTGGTCGAACTTCATAAGGTTGGCATTGGCCCATCTTACAAGCGTGTCAAAGTCCCTCTGGATGGCATCCCTTCCCTCCAGCGTATCAACTGAGCCACACAGCTTGGTGTCATCAGCAAACTTGCTGTGGGTACACTTAATCCCACTGTCCATGTCACTGACAAAGATGTTGAACAGGATTGGCCCCAACACCGACCCCTGAGCGACATCACTCATTACTGCTCTCCAGTTGGAAATTGAGATGTTGACCACAACTCTGCATGCAGCCATCCAGCCGATCCACAAGGTGGTCCATCCATCAAATTGATGTCTCCGGTTTAGAGACAAGGATGTCGTGTGGGAGAAAATTCACTGCCATAGTGGTTTGAAACATTAACTATATAACAAACATAGCTTTGTGGTGGGGTACTTCTTAGAGGAACAGTGTCCTCATTTTGAACACTGGGTAAATTAAACTCTCTTAGTGCAAAGCAAGAGTAGTCTGGCGAGAAAATAAAGAGTAAGTGAGTACTTAAAATCTACAACTAGGTGTTTTCAAAAATCAGTGTGAGAGCAATTGACCTTATCTAATTTCAACAGATAATCTTCAGCAGTAACCTTGGGCTATGTATAGTCAATACAGAGATAGGTGCCTCCAGAAAGCAACTGGTCTGACCTTTCTTAGACATGTCTGGAGATGCCTATTTCTACCTGTAATTATGAATGGAACCACACTGCCTGCCATCAACTTACAGAAGTAGCATCAAGAGAAGACAGGCAAATTCCATCTGAATGTACTTTCAATTCCTTGTACAGTCTCTGCAAATTCCATGTCCTTTATGTTGCACTTAAGCACCAATATTATTTGATTTGGTAACTCTGTTCTATCTCATTTAAATTGGACTTGAATTAAATCTTACATAGGGCAATTGCGTAGCATAGAATTTCATCCTGTGTGTCATTTACATATGTCCTTAGATTGTTAAATGAAAAAGAGTCCAACCATTTCCTTCCCTTTAGAAACTGCAAAATTCCATGCATTCCCATTTGAGTTATATTAAATCAATTCTTTTCTCTAATAGCTTGAATGCTGAATCAACATCACACAGTGCTGAGAGAGACCTAGTAGATTTAGACCCCCAAAACCTCTGAATATTGTATTAAAAATTGTCACTTCTATAAGCACAATTTTTACAAATAAAAAAGGCTATAAGGCTTGCTACAGGGAGCAACAGGAGACAACAAGGTAGAGGCTGATTTATACATATTCAGAATTACACTGACAGTACTAGTTGCACAAAAATGAAAGCATTTTAAACTATTATATACTTAAATTCCTTTTTAAAAATATACTTTCAAAAATATATAACATAGCTCAACAAAGACAAATGCAGGGTCTTGTGCTGGGGACAGAATAAGTCCATGCAACATCTAGACCTGTGGGGATCAAGTTGAATATGAATCACCGATTTGCCCTTGCAGTAGAGTTAGCCAACCATGCTCAGGGCTGTGTTTAGTAGTTGTATAGCCAACAGGTTGAGAAGAGTGATTATTCCCTTCTATTCTGCACTTGAGAGACCAAATTTGGACTCCCCATGACATATAATTCTCTACCTATAAATCAAGGTAGCCAGTGACCAGCAAGTCTTGTATTTTACTATAGTACACAGCACGAGACAAAACAGAGGAAAGAAGATTTCCACTAACCTGCATTTTCCCTTGTAGTCATGTAATAAAGTTACTGTTTCAGAGCTTGGAGCATGGACTTTTCAGCCACAAGTAGTGTTGCAAATCATGACATTTACATTACAGCAATACCTCCAAAGCAGAACATTTTATCAGACTGACAGGTCATCTCAGCTCGAGCTTATAATCTGGACCCAACTTAATGCTTGTACATATTTGCCAGCCCAAAATCCTGACGCATCTACAGACTTGCATCTTGCCCTGTAGGAATTTCTGTTAACTACTGAAAACTGGTTGGCCTCTTTTGGTCTACTCAAACACTTACATTAAATGCAAAACCAGTGCTGTAAGTAGACTTTCAGAAGACCCAAATCCCTCTTGAAAGACCGAACATAAACAAAAAGCATTCTGTAGTATGGTGTATGGATGACTGAAATGCTTTCTTTGGTCTTCTAAATTTAGAATAGATGTAAAAGAGAAATCAGTTTTTCATTTGTATTTTATTCAAAGTCCTTTGTTACCTGACAGCATAAACCCCTGTTAACAAAAGTTAAATTTTAAGGTATTTTAGGACTCATGGATATTTACTTAGTTTTGCAGAAATGGAAAGGCAATGAAAGAAAAAATGTTTTTCTGCAATGTGGAAGACTCTTGCCCACAAGTCTAGTGGACCTTTATAAAAATTCATCTGTAGATACTCACTTGTCCAGAAAGCAGAGGATTACTCTAGCCAATAGAACAGGCAAATCTAAATCTAAAATAAAGTAAGTAAAATAAAGTATGTAAAATTACACTTTTTTTAGGCCAATTATGCAAAAATACTACAGAAAAGACCATGTAGAGATGGAAAGAAAACTATGGAGAAAGCATAGCCCATCGTACTTAAGCAGATAGATAGGGAAACAGAGGGCCAAAGTCAAGCCATCTGCTCAGGGTCACCCTGTCAGTTAATGTCAAGTCACTCAACATGCAGCAGTATTAAGAACTTGGCAAAAGTATTCTGCACTCCCTCTTTCTTAAGCTAAAAAGTATTCCAGCAGCCTCAGTCAGCAAGCCTTAAGAAGAAATTAAGAACACATTTTACATGGAGATTTTTTCTTTCCTAACCTTTACGCAAGGTTAACATAGTGTGTAAATTTCATCATGCTTAATTTCAAAGCTATGCTGTTACTACCACATATAATAGTGGAAAAGGTTGCAGTTCTTAAAAAAATAATTTCATAGTGTATGCAATTTACACTTCAATTACAGCTATCCTCTTTACATTCACTTCCACTTTGGCTGAACCGTACTGCTACATAAAGCAGGAGCAAAACTGAGGAAAACAGCTTTTCACCCTTTTCTAATAAGTTCTCTTGCACTCACCCTATAAAAATATACACTCTTCAGTAATTTTAATGTTTTAGGGTTTTTTTAAGAAACCTATATGACCACAGAAGGACAATATATCCACAGCAAGAAGCCATCATAACCAAAATCAAGAAGAAAACTCTGATATCCAGTCACTGAAATAAATGTGAGCAGAAGAGACTCTTTACCATAAAAAGTGAGGAAACGGATTAAAAAAATGACACTGGTATTAAAAAACTTGAAATGGGAAGAGAAAGGAATGTGTATGCATAAAAGGTATGAAGGACTAAAGATGAAGAGGATTTAACTGGCATTGTGGATAGGTTTCATTTTCCCAGGTAAACAAAATATGCAAAAGGCAAAGCAGGTGAATAGAAGTGAGGGTGTTACTGAATTAGACTGTTTCTTACATATCACTTCACACTAATGTACTGCCACACTTCTCAACTTATTATCTTAGTGTTTTAGTCACACCAAGATAAATCCTAAAGCCACCACTAATGACAATTTTCATTAATTAGAATGGCACTTTTCCCAGGAAAAGACAAATTAAAAACTTTATATGACTCTCAGGATCTGACAGATCTTTTTGTTTTCAGAATATTCATAACTGGTAAAATGTTTTTCTTCCCTGCTCCTCTCCCCATTGTGTTCTAATTGCTTGTAATTCAACAAAAGGTCTCTGTGTTTGCTATTTCTTAATTTGTTCCTTATGAAATTAATAAGAAATTATTTTTAAGGAGGGCACATTACAGAAATGAATTTAAAGCAGATGGAGAAGACAGCAGGAGAGCAACACCAATAGGCAGCAGGTGAACGACACAGTAGGAGACATTTTATTTCCTGGATTTTTGTTTCTTGCTACTGAAGAAGAGAAAATATGCAAAGAAGATTTGTAAAGTCAATATCCTATTTTTCCTCAATATGCAATTTCTTTAGTTCTGGCTACACTTAGCATTCCCAAAAGAGTCCCTGCAAAGCAACACCGAATTTCTCATGCTTGTTTCAAATGGATTGCCTCACAATCACTGCCACTAGACTAATATCTCTGCTGCTGCCCACTGCATGGTTTACTTGTCAGCTTTGATACCTGCTGGTTTTCTGGTTGGCTGGTTCTGTATCCTTCTACTGTCCTCACAGCACTGGCTGCAAATGGGTGTTCGTATCTCACTTGACTCAACTGTGACTTTCAAGTTTTACACAATGTTCCTTAGAAAATCATATCCTCTATGCATTACCTGCCGAATTCCTGTTTTTACATCCTAGTTGTCTGAACAGGCTGGTTTTGATGACACATTGTCCTGTTTACCTTACCGTAATGTTGTTCCTTGCCTGTTTCTATGTGTAAGACCTGATTCCAAACTCAGTCACAAAGCATTTTGGTTGCTCTTAAATTGAGGAACTTCACTATGGTGTCTGGTTTCTTTCTCTCTCTAGCTATGTTACTATCCACACAATCTCAAACTCTCTTATACACTCTACACACACACTCTAAAAACTCTCAGAGAAATGTTTTTCCAAACCTGCTGTTCAAAATTAGCAGGAGAGTTTTACATACCTGCAAGCTGAATTAAAGCCTACACCATAGCAAGCGGTAGCATTTTCAGACACTGAGAACCAAAGCTTGACTTGCTGTGGAGACATTTTCTAGGACTAAAGGTTTAAAATGTTTCGTATCTCAAAGAGTCCAAGGAATTTGTGATGGTATTCGAAAAAAAAAGTTAAAAATCCTGTCCCTTTGAAGAATTCTGCCAAAGTCCTCTCTGCATTTTTAGCTAGCTAATACATTAAAAGCATGTCCTTTCGTGAATGAGCTTCCATGACACGCGGGATAGTAACAGTAAACAAGAATTTGCTGAAATTCCTTTGACCACTGTGCATGCATATATTAACAACCTTCTATTCCCAGCCACCAGTCTTGAAATGTAAAATTATTAAGCAAATTAAAATTGTTATCCTGTATATTTAGGATTAAGCCTCCTATTTAAGTTTATTTGTAGACATGTGGGTCCATGTGGAGACAGCTGTAAGAAGAGAGACACAATCATGTGTAAGTTGATCATTGTTGAAAAAGTTTTAGCTACACTTTTTCCAAAGCTCTGACTTTCCTCTTTTTGGTTTGATTCCTGGTTTATCCATTTATCATTTATCCATTCTTAATCATGCTACGAAAGCTGTTGAAAAAATGTTCCCATGTTACTTATCTTCTGCTTCAAATGGAAAATATTTCTGTCATACATGCTGCTGTAACTGTTAATCAAATGCTGTAAGAAATATGGACTTCAGCAGTTCTTAGGAAAGTTGTATCTTAGGCTCATTCACACCAGGCACATGAGTAGTGACCCTTGGGATGCAACCTAACTGTAACAACTATATTTAAAAGATTAGTATTATGTCATAGGAGGTTGCTAAGTTTATGACACCTTAATGGTTCCCTGCCTGCAGGCACTATCAATAATAGTCATCTAACTGCCACCACTAATTCAAAGAGGCTGAAATTATGTCATACCTAGCTGCTCAGTTTATGACATCAACATAAGAGCTGTATGGGGACTGAAATACCAACTTAAGAAAAGCTGAAAAAGAGGCATAGGAAATTCTTATGATCAGTTTGCTTTTCTATAACTTCACAGGTACTTCAGCAGTTCACAGCAGCTTTCCAATATTCTGATACACAGCAGCCATTTCATCTTCCAAACAATGAATTGAAGAGTTAATTTTCAAAAAAGCTGTGCTCCTCTTAGGAGCACTTAAAATCATGCTTTGACTTGAATAGACACTTGGAACAAACATCCACTGGATTTAAAAGAAAGATGAGACTTAGGCGTACTTCTTTAAGTGGCATACAGCCTACACATGCCTGTTTGGAGTTTCATCATATATTCAACAGGAGTTAGATATTAACTTCAGCACCTAAAAACTGACTTTTAGGCATCAACAGCTACAGTTCTCAGTTAAATGGTTATATACATCTCTTCTAAGGATGCAAGTGAAAGCTCAAATCTTTTACAGGAGATGTGCCTAGGAAACATGTCCAAACCTCTGCAAGAAAATGCTACTCAGCCTGAAGTCCCACTGTTACTTCCACCAGGCAAATAACATTTGTGCTGCATAAGATCAAATCACCATTTAATTGAGCTTTTGTGAAATCCATTTAAAAAGGAACCTGATGTTTCTCCAACCTCTCCTTTTTCAAGAACACATATCTCAAACCACGGGGAATAAATAAGGCCCCAGAACAGGCAGAGCTACTACACAGAGAGAAATGCATACTAACATGTCAGTTATAATTCCTCCTTGTATAACCTATATACAAGACTACAAAGGAGACAATCAGAAAGTCATTGTGATGGCTTTGTGTTACTGTGATTCAAACTATGACAAAATTCCCCAATTGCTTTTTAGTCCCTCCTCTCATACCAATATAGCACAAAAGCAGAAATGCTTCATCTAGCTTGTGGGGAAGGGGAATTGTGGTAATTAGGCTTAAGAACATCTTTCTCCTTGCCACTCAACACTAAAATAATTCCTTTAAGATAGTAACTATACGGTACTTAACTATAAATTACTTGTGCATTTCTGAAAACCATAACACAAACAATCCTAATCTTCAGCTGAAAAGAGAAGACAAGACTCAGTCAGTGGAAGCGAACAGCTGCACAAGTGCTTTACAGTCCTTGCTGCAAATAGACAAGAAAACTAACACAGATCCTAGGGAGGATAGAAAGTATTTTTGCAAGGAGAAGGAAGGAGATGAGTAAAGCACAAAACCTCTAGGAGGCCGAGATGTTGTGTCTCCACCTCTTAACAGTAACTGAGCATGTGGTGGTGCCTGCAAACAGGTAGTTCAGATGAGACTCAGCGGAGTTGCAGTGATTTAGGATTACTACCTGATGAGATTTCTGTGACATAGTGTAGATTCTACATGCTGCTTTATATTTTTGCCTATCTTATTAAAACTAGAGAAAAAAAATAACAAATCTGTAATTTTAAGCATTGCTGTGATTTCAGTTCTCCATAAATATCCCTTCATTTTATTGATATTTAAGAGTTAGGGAAGGGAAGGGAAGGGAAGGGAAGGGAAGGGAAGGGAAAGGGTTTCAGCTGGAAGGGACCTACAACATTTCACATCAAACGGAAGAGAGATGACGCTTGTGTTCAGTGGCTGCGACCAAACCACATCATTTTTCCTCCCTCTCACTCCAGGGCAAAGGGAAATACGTGAAAGATTTTTCTTACCTCCAAGTTTTGCTCGTATTTCCCACAGATTTGAGAGAAAACTTTGTTGCTGCTGACTTTACTGCTTTTGATAAAAAAATTATGTGAGATTTAGCTTTGGAAGTATGTGTAATCACATATATTTATTTGGCACCTAAACCTATACCACAGCAATTTCATTGCTCTCAGGAGCCAAGGCATATAAATTAGAGCTAGCTGGAGTTACAGGTGACACCATCACCTTCTGACTATAATGCAGTCAGCCACTGGAAGTCAGGATCAGATTATCTCCTTCACACTTATTTGCAGGCTTACCCAGCTTACTACTATAAATGTTTCCTATTAAAAATATTAACAAAACAACTGAATAACTAATAACCTAAATCTTATTTGCTAACTGTTTAAACTCTACCATGTTTTATGAATGAGATGCTATTACTATATTAACTGGTTGATGACTGACACTTTGAAAAATAATTTAAAAGAGCTCTACCAGCAAAAATTTCAAATGATCACTTAGGTTAAATGTCTCAAAAGTTCTAGAATTTTGCATTTCATACAAATACATCTACCAGCTATGCCAGGTTTTTTTTTTTAAATACCTGTGGACTTCAAATGTTTGCTAGAAAAAACAAATTAGAAAAAAAATGGGATACTGGCAGGAATTCAAGAAATCTTGTAACTCATCCTTTTTTTCCCTTACCAAAAGATTTACTAGAGTAAATACCCTTTTTTTTTTTCTGTGTCTCACAGCAAAGACCCAAGCATTTAAAAAGAATTAGCAATACAACATTATAAATCAACACTATTCAGCTAATATTGAAAAAAAATTTGAAAACTCTACCTCATTCTGAATGTCATGCTTTCTAATACATCCTTGTAACATAGTAGAAAAGAGAAATTATTGTAGCATGGATTAATGGCTAGAATTTAAACATACTTCCTAGGTATAGACACTACACTGAGACAAGACACCATAGTGAGGCTCCTGCAAAAAACCTCCACATTACAATTATCCCAAACTCACTCCAGCTAACTGAGAGCTATAAAGAAATTATAGCTATTACATATCTATATACCTACATATCTACAAATATATCTATAGTATTATAAAATAGAGGTAAATAAAAGTAATTTCAGAATAATGCTAACAACCAGCCAAATCTAGGATGTCTGAACATTTGCAAAACTTCCCATGCTAAAATTAAGTTTGTTATTAATCAAGGCTGTCATTTTACAAGGTGTGCTCCAAAAAATAAAAATCTATATGCTAATGAAATTACGATTCACATAAGTGAAAACAGGTTTCTCTGTGCAGCTCTGATGTCCTTCTATTGTTTGAGACTGAATATTCTGAACTTTGTGCAGTTACTCTTGGTAACTTTGACAAGTGCTAAAGCAGCTTCTACATGACAGCTGCTACATGCAGAGATGACTGACACTGAGACTTGGACGTGTAATTGCTAAGGAAGGAAGGTTGAGTAAAGCCTAAGAAGTAAGCCTGAGAACTAAGACCTGTTCTATAGACAGTACACACACTTTCTTAAGCACTATTGTGTAACACTGCTTAGACCAAGGTCATACTGAGTGATTAAAAATGCCTGAGCTCTGTCGATACTTTATCTTAAAAAACATTACTACCAGAACAGCACTATTGGGAATTGCTAGTTCAAACAACCCTAGTCCAGGCTTGAATAATTTATCAACCTCTGTCTTGGAAGCTCCCGTACTGTACATGCATATACACTCACAATAACAAATGTAATTTTATGGTTCTCTGCTCTACTCCATCCACATTTTCCATCATTCTCTCAAGATGTACTTCATTTTTTTTTTCCACCACAAAGTGTTCTGCTCTCCTAGCATCAAGCCACAAAGATCCTGCAGAACAATAATTACATTAAGTCTCACATTGTGTCATGGTTCCTAAGTATTTTATTATCTTCTAATGTATTAATACTTCAGGGCATGTTAGACAGCCATGTTAATGCAGTTTTAACGTAGGCAACCGGAACAAACTTTACATTCTCTGCATAAGGCACTAGTAATGACCTAGCTATAACAACACAAAACTCAGTGCCACAGCTAGCTTACAAAGTGGAAATTAGCCTGTGCTCTCTGCATGCAGGCCTGAACAGTGCCCGGTGCTGGAGCTGCCTGCTTCAACACTATCATCTCAGCCATGACTATGCTACCATGCTCTCCTGCATGGGGAAATAACCAGATTCTCAAATCACTGGTTCTCAAATGAATTTTTATTATGACACAACTGTCTACCTAGAGAAGTGTATGTCACTTTACAGTGACCACATGTAAACCCCAGTGACAACACTTGATAGTCGGCCTAACTTGAGGCTTATAAGCATTTGTGCAAACAAATTTCACCCTCTTTAGTGGGCTTACTCCATGTGTTTTGTTTTCCACAGAAGGTGCTTTTCTGTATGTGTATGAACACCCACTGACTTTTCTATAAAATACAGGTAAATCATCTTACTTTCTTTTTAAGAAACACATGCATAGCACATTTAATATTTTTCTGCAGCATTTCTACAGTAAAGCATCTGTAAACTTCTTCATATACGCTGCAACTAACAAAAAGTACTAGATGGCATAACAGAGAAGTATAACTTGAATGAACATATTATTATACACAAACTCCATCTTCACCTATTCAAGTGTAAAAAAAAGGCAAAAATGTGTATCAGTGTGATATTAAGGCTGAAATTTTGCACTCATCAAGACAGGAAGCTGCATGTTACAGTTTCCATAGCAACCATAATTCAAGCTCCTTTTGCATTTGTGGTAATTTTTAGCAATGTATTTGACGTAATTGTCATGCGGGTTCCCCTTTGCTTGAAAAAATGGTGTAACTGCACACTGGATTGTCTTTACATGTAGGGCACAGCTCTGAGTCTCTAATAACACAAAACTCACCGAGGTGTCCTTCTATGCTTGTGTTGGTACAGGTGGGTGTCATATGTGATATGTGGTTGCAGGGGATGTGCACAAAATTGAAAATATTTGAAACATCTGACCTACTGAAGCTCACCCTGGAGAACATTTTTATTGATTTTTCTGAAGACACCTCATGTAAATGCATACTCACAATCATTACAGCTTGCACATTTAATCTTTGGTAATTATTTCATAAAAATCTAGTTGAGAATAAAATTCTTTAGAAGGGAATTCTCAAGGGATTTTCATATCTTAAACCAAAATTATTTCATAATCAAAGTAGTATGTGAACTATTTTACTGAATTAAGCCAATGTTCTGACAACACAAGAACCATTTTTTCTTTCCAAGGAACAGAGCAAAAGGTTCAGGAGAGCATAAAACATTATCTTCTCTCACTGGCTAGCATAAATGGTAAGTGCTGCTTTTCAAAAACCAGTATCTTTGCTATTCTATCACTTAAACCACGACACACTTAGCAAAAATATATATATGGATATACAAAAATAGCCCACAGTACAAGTCCCATTACATACCAATATCTTACATTTTTGTAAGAATATTCTTATGCCTGCTGGATCCAGAAGTTCATAATTTGTGCCTGTTTTACTTAGAAGTGGCCAATAAACATGAACTAAAATGTATAATGAGAGAATATTAATAGTAATTCTTCCTGATTTGAAAACCACTATGCTGAGTTTCAGGTAGAAGTAAAACATGATGACTGAATAACAAATTTTTAGGATGTGATCTGTACGTGTAAAAGAAATATGATATTGCAATAAAGTAGCAAGATGACTTATTTTAAAATAAATTTTGACCATCCTTAAAGATATTATGTAACAAGACACTATCAGACATCCTGTAGCCCCTAAAATATGGTGTTGCCAGGAACAGTAAAAGGCAAAAAGATTTTCATTAACTTAAGTCTCAGGACACTTCAGACTGTCTTGGTTTCTCTTGTTTTATTCTGCTCCAGCTTTAACAGCTAATTACACAATGACGAGGTGGCTACTGCTTAATTTGATTTTAGCTTTAGTGTAATCATGTGGTATAATGACTAGAAGCATTATAAATGTGATGTATTTCTTCAGCTAACAATAAGCAGTATTATTATTCTGTGTAGAATGATCTGCGGTTCTAGAATGATAAAATTGTACACTACAGCGTAAGCACAGGATGATGGCAGAGACCTTTAAGGTATAGGCACGGGCTGACTCTAGGGACCCAGTGACTTTAGACACATAATCAGTCACCAGTTACTGGTTACTAAAGTAAATGCACCTACCTTGGGAACTAGTAAAACAGATTTTTAGAGGTAACCACAAAGAACAAGTATTTAACATATATAATGAGAATTGTGGGCCAATGAAGTAAGAAAAATTAAGTAAGTGGATGATATTACTGAAAGTATTAAAAAAAACCAAACCCATCCATGAAGAAAGAGGAAGAAACCTCCAAATCAACATCATTCTCCTCCTAGCAAAGAATGTTAGTATATAAATAGGACTTGTACTTTGGGCTCTTTTTATATATCCATATATAGTAAGTGATAAAACAGTAAAACTACTGAGTTTTGCGAAGCAGCACATACAGTTTGTAACAGTCAGTGAAACAAGATAGTGTCACATGCACTGCTCAACCTTTTGCTCCCTTTCTTGGGAAGAAAAAACTTTGTATTCTTAGTCAGGTTCTTTTGGTCTTAGTATAGAAAATTTTTCTGTCTGAAACATAGCAGGAAAATTTTCCCTTGAAAAAATCATCATTTTGGCTATGAGAGTAGCCTGACTGTAATTGGAGTAATAATTTCAATGGAACAAACAATCCCATGTTCCAAATAGGAGGCATGTTTCCTTTGCCCACATTAACTGCATAGAGTAACATAACACTACTGGACCAATACAAAATATTTGACTCTCTTCATTATCTTTTCATACACAGTATTAAGAGGTTTGCAAAAAGAAAAGCAGATTGCCACTTTTTTTCCTCCATTTCATTTTGGGATGAGATCCCAAGTCTGAATCAGTGCCCAGCCTTTCCACTGAAATTTTAGGCTTCTTTTCTATCACCATTAAAATCTCAGGTTCAGTCTCCATACATGTTAAAGGTTGAAGTGTATTTTTTTACTTTGTCCCTTTTTTGGGTATTCAGTTTAAAAAAAAAAAAAAAGGAAAAAGAATTAAAGAGTTCTTTGCAATTAAATATTATTTTTCATATATTCCAGAGGCTGGTCTGCCAACAGGATATCCCGTAAGTAGGGTGGAATTGCACAAAAGTACCTGCAGCTTAGAATGTACATCAGGTTATTTTTATTGCATTGAATTGCCATTTACAGATTTGCTATATCTGAAGTCTGATTTAGCAAGATTAATAATAAAAAGATCCAAATTCTTTTTTATGAATGTTTATAAGAAGGGAACCTGAGAGGCTCTCATTTTTTTAAACCTAGATCATATTTATTCATGTTTATTCACAACAGATTGAACCAGGTTGATATTTTTGACCTCTGAATCTTTCAAGTCTGTAGTTACTTGAAACATCAACATGCAAAAGTTGCATTCTTAAAGGGAAGAATGATACGCTCAACCGAGAAAAGTAAAAGGACAGTCTGAGTCATTTCATGATGTGTTAAGTATCTTTCATTTAGAGTTTTATTGATTTATAAATAGGTCAACATGTTCTAGAAGAGGCTGATGATTTCTGGAAGAAAGTAGGCAAAATTAATGCAGAATCAGCTTTCAAGAGGAGGATAAAAATAATATTGCACCTGAATAAAAGCATGTTCAGATTCCCATGGCAATCTCATCATCAAAACCAACAGTGTTACAGAAAGTACTGAGTAAATCATATACTTCCATGCTGAAAAGATAAAGGAGAGAAGGAAAACAAATTCTCAAATTAGATATGGGAAATCAGAGGACCTTGGCTTCCTTCATCTACTGCATACCCATGGCAGAAGTCAATTGTAAAAGAACATCCACAGACTTATAATTTAGTACTAGTTTATCTTCAGCATTAGGAAAAGCAGAACCTGCGTGGCAGATGGGATAGAGAAGAATTTACTTTGGATGTGGAACACACTTTGAACACTTCAGAGCTGTTATTCCTCTCTAGCAAAAGGCACAGTTAGCTCAGAGAAATGCTGTTGAGAATTCATCAGTGTTTTGGAGGTAGAACAACATCTTTTATCAGAGTACTTCATGTAGATATAGCACCTGCTAGTATATGCTTGCTCCAAGGTATAAATCATCTTAGGTTACAACAAAGTATTTGAACATAAGTGCTGTATATACAGTGATAGCCCTGATCTCAGAGCTGTTCAGCAAAAGGATTTGGTCAAAATATACAGCCTCAGAGTAGGTACATAAGATGATCCTGCCTTATGTCTCAAACCTAAATTGCAAAAGGTATGCATTTGGATTCAAGCCCAGAAAGTATTCCTGGATCCCATAGTTTAACTGATAGCCTTACTACATACAGCAATTTTTTCTGACTGAAACAAAGCAGGAAAACTTTTCCTTGCAGAAAAGTGCACAAGATTTTCAAAGTACTTTGTCAGGCTGCCTCTTAGTAACATCCGGTAAGAACATCAAGAAAATCCTGGTTTTGTGGACTTCATAAAGAAATGGTTTCTCCACCATGTCTCTATCAAGCCTAAGAACTTTTAATTGTAGACGAGTGCAAAAGAACAGGGAGTAATGGTCCTGCTGTTTTCCATTTGTTTGAAAATGTTCAGGGCAGCATACAAACAGTTCGTCAAGATCAGCAGACCTCTATTTTTCATGTACCGCCAGCACTTAAAAGGAGAAATGAAAGACGGGCTGGTCCTTCAGGGCAAGCCTACGGAGTGAATATTGTAAATGCTGCAACAGTCACTTTTAAAGATATTCAGAAGTTGGAATACCAATAAGGAGTAAAAGCTTACTCAGTGTGATCAGTACACTCAAAAGAAACACAGAACTGGGGTAGCTCTAAGGACTGCTCAGTATTAAAGAAACTACCAACTCACTAGAGTTTTTCCTAGCTAAAAATCACCAAAGTTACAATGGGTGTCCCACCTACAGCTGCCAATGGGTAAGGCACTTTTTAGCTTTAGTTGTCTCATCATATTATTTTATTTAACAGCGTATTTGATCAGCACTTTTCTACAAGCATTTCCTGCAGAATTTGTCACACCCAGTTCAGACATGAAAGATAAGCCATATATCCTCTATTAAATTAAAGCACAGCAACTAGCTAAATCATCCAACACTGAAAATACTACCTGGCATAGACCTTCAGTCTACTCGCAAAAAGTTCAGTTTAACAATTTGTCTTTACAGTAGACCAGAGAAACAACATGACTAATATTACAACATTTTTCCATGGAATTATTTAGGCATTGAATAGGACACCATCATATGTACTTTTAAGCCTGCTCATATTCTAGTTTTAAAATTTCAAGGCAAGAGTTATGTCTGCAGCTATCGGATCCAAGGCAAAATTTGGGGGAAACTCATTTTCAGCTTTCCCCTCCCCCCCCGCTCCACACGTGAAAAACACAGCCTCTACAATTTTAGATAATTTCTGTTTACCCACACTGTAGCCAAGTTTAGGCTTCTTGTTATTCAGACAGCATATTAGGAGTCACCTAATCAGTTTACCTCAGAAGGTAACGAAAATATCGTATTCCTTTTTCCTCATCTACCTCTCTCCCCTACAATCTTTACATGCAATATAGCTATTTTTAAAGCCCAGTTTGGTAAAGAACCTTTCCATTAGGTAATGCCGAGTGCTATTACACTTGACATTATGTGGTACTAATAGCATAGTATCTTGCCCACAAAAATATCATATAATGCAGACTGGCATCATAACAAGTCAGCATGTTAAAGAGTATCAGTTTTATAGCTTGCATTCCCTCCGCCCTCTCCCTCTTATAAACATAGCTTCCTTTTCTGAGGAATGATCGCTGAAATTATTTAAGAAAAAATTTATTCTGAGAAGGGTTGTGCAACTGTACTTGTCATTTTACTGTTTTATCAGAGAAAAAAATAATATTTTCAGGAAATTTTGGGGAAAAAAATTCACAGATGTGTTTGAATTTTTCTCACAAATTCTGATACATTTTAAAAATATTTATCTAAGCCCAAATATCTTCCCAGTGTCTCTCCCAAGTAAACAAGTAAGATGTTGCAAGACACTGCTGAGGAAGCAAGAAGAAAGCTGGAATGTCTATCTCAAAAGCAGAACAGACTACGAAGCCTCTTGGGCTCTTCTCATGGGAAAAAGATCAAGAATCCTTCCAAAAGAAGAGCATAAATCACAGCCTGAGGATTCATGCTGCCCATTATCACTTTTTACATTAAGAAAGGGGAATCTCAACTCAGTGCCACCTCTTGTACATCCTACTTCGAAGCTGTCTTACTGAATTTTAGAAATGCATCTTTTCTACTGCCAAGAAACATGTAAAACCTTTTTCAGATGTGGCCCTGAAATGTAGGTTGCACAGAACTATGCCTTTGAACAGTATGTATGAATATTAGGCATTCTAGAACTGGTGCCCATGTAGAACTGCAGCTAGTCATGTTCTTATTCTCACAGAGTCAGAGGGCACCTGATTCTGCCAATGCCAAGTCACGTTTTAGTGCAGGATAACAGCTATCATATTAAACATGATGCAAAAAGTGCTGCATTCCAGAATTCTAATATATACCATTTCCCAGCCTTACAGTTTTGAAACACATTTTGCCTATGTTTAGTATCATCAGTTTACTTCTACCAGTACTGACACACCCTACTTCAAGGAAAACACATGCAGATTTCTCTTACTTCAGTATGTCCTATATTTTCTAAAGCAGACGCTACAGTAGATTAGCAGTACTCCTGTTTCCACTAAACACTATCAATTCAGAGTAATCACATTGTGTGTGGTAGTATCAGAAAGTTGCAAATCTTGGGGAAATGATTAACTTTCATGAAGAAGCAGCTTCTTTTCATTTCATCCTTCAGTGCATGTAAAAAAGATTGATTTTATGGGTAAGGAATGTATTGTAAGTAAGATCTTGTAAGGAAATCTCCACTAAACTAAGCTATCATTTTGCATACTTCATCCCTAATTTTAGTGCCGAGGATGTGCAATGCTCCTGACACCAATCAAGTTAAGTGATTCTCCTCTGGAGAGGATGAAGAGAGCAGAGGGAAACAAACCCAAAAAGGCGCCCTGTAATAAAACTAATATAGATTATTTTCTTTCTTTTCTTGAGCTATGCCACCGAACAACAACTGAGATGACTGGTTGTGAGGGAATTATTGCAATTTTACTTCTAACCCTGAAAGAACGTGAATAATATTAATGTACATTCAGTTGTACACATTTCTACGCTATTTAACAAACAAGGTTGTAGGCAGAAAGAAATTTTTGTTATGTTCCACTACAGCTGGCTAATTAGAATCCAAACTTCATGCATGTAACTCTTCTCAGTCAACTGGAAGGTCTTACCTTCACATATTCTTTAAATTAATCATACAGGTTTCTGAAGACCTAAGGCTTTTCAGCCACGTTCAGCAACAGAATCAGCAGCTTACAAGCTGAGAGTGCTCTTTAAAACAAATCTGCTCTGAGGCAGTACTGTTTCGTGCAATGCCTGCATCTTTTCTCTCCCACTATGAAAGATGGCCTTGCCCTGGTGATACGGGGCAACCTTCCAATGCTACAGAAACGGTGTTTGGAAAACAACTGAGATTTTACGTCTCACTCGGCACCACCTTCAAGTCACCCAACTCGATTTTCAGTACTCCCATTTAAAAGATCTTAAGAGGTACAGAAACAAACACCGAAGCTGCAGAGTATTTTAGCCAGACTGAGCTGCAGCTCCGGGCTGGGAAGCGTTCCGAACAGCACCTTCACTTCTCATCTAGCACCATCTACTGCCCAAGGCCGGCAGGAGCCG
>NW_009944829.1:0-560 GCF_000696875.1 Nestor notabilis
GCAGCGAACCTCCAGCATTCCTGTCATCATTTGAATGGTCCCGGATCCATCCCGGAGGTCCAGGAAGATCCCTCTGCAGGTGCTGGCCAGTAGCACCCTGGGGTGCAGCCCCAGGAGCAGCCACCCCATGGTGCTGGGGGGGCCCAAGGGGTGCAGCAGCGCCTGAGGCAGCAGCTCCCAGTGCTGATCTCGACGGCATTCCAGGCACTCTGTACCCAGCAGCAGGTTCTCCCTAGGGGACAGGCGGCCCCCCCAACACCGCGAGCCCCATAGGGACCCCCAAGTACTCGCCCAGTACCCCAGTGCCAGTTGACCCTTTTATTTGCTTTCATTTTTATTCACTTTTCTTTGAGTTTCATTCCAGTTTATTCATTTTTATTCCCTTTTTAATCACCCTATTGACAAGTTATTGACTTTTTACTGACTATATATTTGGGTTACATTCGGTTTCGTTGTTTTCTTCCAATTTGATTTAGTCACTTTTAGTAATGTTTTCTTTTTAGATACCCCAGAGCGACCCAGAGCAAGCCCTGGACATCCCATAGACACCCCCCCCCCCG
>NW_009944829.1:745-2085 GCF_000696875.1 Nestor notabilis
CAGCAACACATGGATACTGCATAGTGGCTCACATGCCCCAGAGAGACCTATAGATCCCCATAATGACCCTCCGTGACCTATAGATATCCCATAGACACTCTATAGCGAACCCTGTACACCCGGTAGTGAGCTGTGGCCGCCCATAGACGCCCCATAGAGACCCACAGCAACTGCTGGATAACCTATAGACCCACACCTGGCCCCATAAAAACTCTTACGACTTACGGTGTTGTGACATCACCAGGACTGGGATGACATCGTCAGCATCATCAAGCACCGTGGCACCCCATAGAGTCCCCACTATCCTCGCCCCCCATAAGTACCCCCACACCAATCGGTTTCTTATTTGCTTTTATTCATTTTTATGAACTTTCATTCACTTTTGTTTGAGATTCATTCAGGCTTTTCTACTTCTTTTTTATTTACTTTGTAATAACTTAGAATCACTTTACTCATTTTTATTTGCTTTCTGTTGACTTTATGCAGTTTTATTCAGCTTTATTTACTATTTATAAATTTTTTTTCTCCCGATTTATTTGCTTTACGGTCTTTTATTTTTTTTTTTTTTTTATAGACATGGCACAGAGACGTACGGTGACCAATAGACACCCAAAAGCAACCCGTGGACCCTCCAGAGCGACCCATGGAGATCCAAGAGTGACCCACACACTGCCCCATTGTGACCAGCAGCGTTGGGAGGGACAGAGATGCCTGGGGTTGGGTGGGTTTGGGGGGAGCGAGTGGCTTCTTCTGGGTAGCAGGGATGTTTGGAGGGATGGAGATTGCAGGGGTTTATGGAGCTTGGGGTAAGAAAGTGGGTTTTAGAGTGTGTTCGAGGTCCCAGGGGTGCTGGGAGGGATAAAGATGCCTGGGGTTGGTTGGGATTTTGGGTTACCATGTAGTTTTGGGGTAGCTTATGGCTCCCGGGAAGGATGGAGATGGCAGGAGCAGTGTTGGATCTGGCCTGCCAGATGGCTTATGGCATGCTTTCAGGAGACCAGGGCTAATGTGGGGTGGATGTCGAATTTTGGCAATGATGAAGACACCTGGGAATGAGTTGAACACTAACCCTAAACCTAACCGCTAACCGAAAACCCTAAACTTAACTCTAACCCTAACCCCTAACCATAACCCTACACCCTAACCCTAACCCCTAATCCTAATCCTAACTGTGCCCTGTGGCATGCCCATCTGCTGCAGTGACCAAAGCAAGCAGTGTGGTGGGGTGTCCCACATGTGGTCACAAAGGGCCCCGGATTGACCCACTGGCACGGTGACCCATCTGCATTCTAGACTGAAGCTGTTGGAGATGTGTTTTCATTTTTGTTTTTGAAATACAT
>NW_009944829.1:2095-5818 GCF_000696875.1 Nestor notabilis
AGCCCAGCACACTGTGTGTGGGGATCCTTCCTTCTGGGACTCCAGAAAGGTGGGCTTTTGGTTTGTTTTGGATTACAGGCAGCGTTGGGAGGGACGGAGATGCCTGTGGCTGGGTGAGTTTGGGGTAGAAGGTGGGTTTTCGGGTGATTTCGGTGTACCATGGGGATTGGAAGGGATGGAGATGCCTGGGGCTGGGGGGGGTTGGGGGGTGCGAGGGGGTTCTTTTTGGGGGCAGAGATTCTTCTGGGTCACAGAGATGTTTGTAGGGATGGAGATTGCTGGGGTTTGTGGAGTGTGGGGTAACCAAGTGGGTTTTAGAGTGTGTTCGAGGTCCCAGGGGTGCTGGGAGGGCTAAAGATGCCTGGGGTTTTTTGGGTTTTGGGTTACCATGTAGTTTTGGGGTGGCTTAGGGCTCCCGGGAAGGATGGAGATGGCAGGATTGGATCCTGCCTACCAGATGGGTTATCGGATACTTTCAGGGTTCCAGGGCTAATGCGGGGCGAATGAGGAATGTTGGCAGGGACAGAGGCGAACCCTAACCCTAAGACCTAACCCTAAAACAAAGCCTAATCCCTAACCCTTAGCCTAACCCTAATCCTAAACCCTAACATTAACCCTAATTCCGTCTAGAAGGTGGGTAGGTCACTCATGCAACGGGTCACTCTGGGGACCTTTGTGACCACATGTGGGACCCCTCCCTGCACTGCTTGCTTTGGTCACTGCAGCAGATGGGCATGGTGCATGGCATGGTTAGAGTTAGGGTTAGGGTTAGCGGTTACGATTAAGATTAAGGTTAGGGTTAGAGGTTACTCTTAGGGTGCAAGGTTTAGTGTTAGGATCCGGGGTTAGGGTTAATCGTTAGGTTTTAGGATTAGGGTTTGGGGTTAGGGTTAGGGTTAATTTTAGGGTTTAGGGTCAGGGGTTAGGGTAAGGGTTTGGGTTTAGGGTAAGGGTTAGGGTTCACCTCATTCCCAGATATCACTGCCAACATTCCTGATCTGCACCACAATAGCCCTTGCCCCTGAAAGCCTCCCATAACCCATCTGGCAAGCCAGATCCAATCCTGCTCCTGCCGTCTCCATCCTTCCCAGGAGATCTAAGCCACCCCAAAACAACATGGGAACCTAAAACCCAAACAACCCCAGGCATCTTTAGGCCTCCCAGCAACCCTGGGGCCTCGAACACACTCTAAAACCCACTTGGTTAAACCAAGCTCCACAAAACCCATCAATCGGGGCATCAGCTGATGCCCTGCTGCACGTTCTGCTCAGCTTCAGTCTAGAATGTGGGTGCGTCCCTGGACAACGGGTCACTCTGAGGCCCTTTGTGACCACATGTGGGACACCTCACCGCACTGCTTGCTGTGGTCACTGGAGCAGATGGGCATGGAACATGGTAGGCTTAGGTTTAGGGTAAGGGTTAAGGTTACGGTTTAGGGTTAGGGTTATTGTTTGGGGTTAGGGTTAGAGTTAGGCTTTGGTTTAGAGTTAAGTTTTAGGGTTAGGATGCGGTCTTAGGGGTAGGGTTAGGATTATGGTTAGTGTTAGGGGTTAGGGTTAGGCTTAGGGTTAGGAGTTAGGCTTTGGTTTAGGGTTAGTGTTCACCTCAGTCCCTGGTATCTCAATCACTGCCAGCTTTCCTCATCTTCACCGATTACCCCTGAAAGCATCCTGTAAACCATCTGGTAGGCAGGGTCCAACCCTGCTCCTGTCATCGCCATCCTTCCCGGGAGCCCTAAGCCACAACAAAACTACATGGTAACCCAAAACCCAACCAACCCCAGGCATCTTGGTCCCTCCCAGCACCCCGGGACCTCGAACCCACCCTAATACCCACTTGGTTACCCCAAGCTAAACAAACCCCATCAATCGCCATCCTTCAAAACATCTCTGGTACCCAGAAGAAGCCACTCGCTACCCCCAAAACTCACCCAGCCCCAGGCATCTCCGTCCCTCCCAACTTTGCTTGTACCCCAAAACAAACCCAATGCACACTATTCTTGAGTCCCAGAAGGAAAGATCCACACAAAGAGCGAACTGGGCTATAGCGACGTTGTCTTGACTGATAGCCCCAGCTCATGGCTCTGCAGCACGTTCTCCCACAGCTTCAGTCTAGAATGTGGGTGGGTCACCCAGGCAACTGGTCACTTTGGTCCCTTTGTGACCACATGTGGGACACCCCACTGCACTGTTTGCTTTGGTCACTGCAGCAGATGGGCATGGCACTGGGCAGGCTAGGGTGTGAGTTAGGGTTTAGGGTTATGGTTAGTGTTTGGGGTTAGGGTTAGAGTTAGGCGTTAGGCTTTGGTTTAGGGTTAGGATTTAGTGTTAGGATAAGGGTTTATGGTTAGGGTTAGGATTATGGTCTGTGTTAGGGTTTAGGTTCAGGGTTAGGCTTTGGGTTGGGGTTTAGGGGTTAGGCTTTGGTTTAGGGTTAGTGTTTAGGTTATTGATCACCTCTTTCCCAGGTATCTCCATCACTGCCAACTTTCCTCATCCTACCCACAGTAGAGCTGGTCTCCAGAAAGCATCCAATAACCCATATCGTAAGCAGGATCCAAGCCTGCTCCTACCTTCCCCATCCTTCCCGGGAGCCCTAAGCCACCGCAAAACTACATGGTAACCCAAGCCCCAACCAACCCCAGGCATCTTTATCCCTCCCAGCACCCCTGGAGCCTCGAACACACTCTAAAACCCACTTGATTACCCCAAGCTCCACAAACCCCAGCAATCTCCATCCCTCCAAACATTCCTGGTACCCAGAAGAAGCCACTCGCTACCCCGAAACCCACCCAACCCCAGGCATCTCTGTCCCTCATAACACTGCTGGTACCCCGAAACAAATCCAAAGCCCACCTTTCTGGACTCCCTGAAGGAAGGATACACACACACAGCGTGCTGGGCTGCAGGGACCGTGCTTTGACTGACAGCTCCAGCTCATGAACCTGCAGCACGTTCTCCCACAGCTTCAGTCTAGAATGGGGGTAGGTCACTCAGGCAACGGGTCACTCTGGGGCCCTTTGTGACCACATGTGGGACACCGCACCGCACTGCTTGCTTTGGTCACTGCAGCATATGGGCATGGCTCAGGGCAGGGTTAGGCTTTAGGGTTAGGATTAGGGTTTAGGGTTATGGATAGTGTTTGGGTTTAGGGTTAGTGTTAGAGTTAGGTGTTAGGCTTTGATTTAGGGTTAGGGTTTAGGGTTAGGGTTAGGATTATGTTTAGTGTTAGGGTTTAGGGTTAGGCTTTGGCTTAGGGTTAGGGGTTAGGCTTTGGTTTAGGGTTAGTGTTTAGGTTATTGATCATCTCTTTCCCAGGTATCTCCATCACTGCCACCATTCCTCATCCACCACGCATTTGGGTTAAGGTTAGTGTTAGGGGTCAGAGTTAGGATTAAGGTTAGGGTTAGGGGATACTGTAATTGTGTAGGGTTATGGTTAGGGGTTAGGGTTAATCGATAGTTTTTAGTGTTAGGTTTTGGGGTCAAAGCCCACCTTTCTTGAATCCCAGAAGGAAGGATCCACACACACAGCGTACTGGGCTGTAGCGACGCTGCCTTCACTGACAGCCCTGGCTCATGCCCTGCAGCACCTTCTCCAACAGCTTCAGTCTAGAATGCAGATGGGTCACCGTGCCAGTGGGTCAATCCGGGGCCCTTTGTGACCACATGTGGGACACCCCACCACACTGCTTGCTTTGGTCACTGCAGAAGCTCGGCATGCG
>NW_009944829.1:5830-7125 GCF_000696875.1 Nestor notabilis
CGTAGGGTTAGGGGATAGTGTTAGGATTAGGTTTAGGGTTAGGGGATAGGGTTAGGATTAGGTTTAGGGTTAGGGGTTACTCTTCGCATATAGAGTAATGGTTAGGGGTTAGGGTTAGGATTCACCTCATTCCCAGGTATCTCCAACGCTGCCATCATTCCTGATCCGCCCCACAATAGCCCTGGTCCGCTGAAAGCATCCTATGACTCATATGGTAGAGGAGATGCAACCCTGCTCCTGCCATCTCTCCTTCCTGGGATCCCTAAGCCACCCCAAAACTGCATGGTAACCCTAACCCCAACCAACCCCAGGCATCTTGATCCGTCCCAGCACCCCTGGTATCTTGAACACACTCTAAAACCCACTTGACTACCCCAAGCTTCACAAACCCCTGCAATCTCCATCCCTCCAAACATCCCTGGTACCCAGAAGCAGCCACTCGCTACCCCCAAACCCACCCAGCCCCAGGCATCTCCCCCCAATGCTGCCGTTACCCTGAAACAAACCCAAAGCCCACCTTTCTGGAGTCCCAGAAGGAAGGATCCACACACACAGCGTGCTGGGCTATAGCAATGCTGCCTTCACTGAAAGCCCCAGCTCATGGACCTGCACCACGTTCTCCCACAGCTTCAGCCTAGAATGCATGTCAGTCACCTAGGCAACGGGTCACTAAGGGGCCCTTTGTGACCACATGCGGGACACCACCCCGCACTGCTTTCTTTGGTCACTGCAGCAGATGGGCATGGCACATGGCAGGGGTAGGGTTAGGTTTAGGGTTTAGGCTTAGGGTTAGAGTTAGTCGTTAGACTTTGGTTAAGGGATAGGGTTTAGGGTTAGGATTGCGGTTAGTGTTAGGGATCAGGGTTAGGATTAGACTTAGGGTTAGGGGTTAGGCTTTGGTTTATGTTTCCGTTATAGGTTTAGGTTCACCTCAGTCCCTGGTATCTCCATCACTGCCACCATTTCTCATCCTTCCTGCAGTAGCCCTGGTCCCCTGAAAGCATCCCATAACCCATCTGGTAGGCAGGATCCAACTCTGCTCCTGCCATCTCTATCCTTTCCGGGAGCCCTAAGCCACCCCCAAATTACATGGTAACCCAAAACCCAAACAACCCCAGGCATCTTTAGCCCTCCCAGCACCCCTGGGTCCTCGAACACACTCTAAAACCCACTTGATTACCTCAAGCTCCACAAAACCCAGCAATCTCCATCTCTCCAAGCATCCCTGGTACCAAGAAGAAGCCACTCGCTACCTCCAAACCCACCCATCCCCAGGCATCTCCATCCCTTCCAAT
>NW_009944829.1:7204-8650 GCF_000696875.1 Nestor notabilis
CTGTACCCCAAAAGAAACCCAAACCCTACCTTTCTTGAGTCCCAGAAGGAAGGATCCACACACACAGCGTGCTGGGCTATAGTGACGCTGCCTTCACTAATGGCTGAAGCTCATGGCCCTGCACTTTGTTCTCCCACAGCTTCAGTCTAGAATGGAGGTAGGTCACTCAGGCAAGAGGTCACTATGGGGCCCTTTGTGACCACATGTGGGACACCCCACCACACTGCTTTCTTTGGTCACTGCAGCAGGTGTGGATGGCACAGGGCACGGTTTGAGTTAGGGTTAGAGTTATGGTTTAAATGGCTGAAGCTCATGGCCCTGCACTTTGTTCTCCCACAGCTTCAGTCTAGAATGGAGGTAGGTCACTCAGGCAAGAGGTCACTATGGGGCCCTTTGTGACCACATGTGGGACACCCCACCACACTGCTTTCTTTGGTCACTGCAGCAGGTGTGGATGGCACAGGGCACGGTTTGAGTTAGGGTTAGAGTTATGGTTTAGGATTATGGTTAGTGTTTGTGGTTAGGATTAGGGTTAGAGTTAGGAGTTAAGCTTTGGTTTAGGGTAGGGTTTCAGGTTATGATCCAGGATTAGGGTTTGAGTTAGTAGTGTGGTTAATATTAGAGTTCAGGGTTAGGGTTATGCTTCCTCTGTTGCTTCAACTGCCTGAAGATAAGCTGTTGCTGACCATTATTTGAGAGAGTCTTATCAGAAAAGCTCAGTCTGTCTTCTGAGACCAAGCTTCATTCCATTTGCCTCAGTCAGATGAGGTATCCAGCGGGATTTATATGGAGACATCAGCTGGATATATGTTGAGGTGTAAAGGAATTTGTTATTAGTTCTTGTATTCTAAGTGTTTCTCACATTTCACTGTGTAATGTGCTTTTCTTCCTGAGGCTGGGAACTGCTTTCAGCCGCGTATCTTGTCTCAGTTCAGATGGTGTTTTGTTCTTCACAACTGTCATACTTCCAAGAAAGTTCTAGCAAGAAACTTCTATGTTAATTGCATAGAATCACAGAATATTTGGGTGGGAAGGGACCTTTAAAGGCCATCTACTCCAGCCCCCCTGTCATAAGCAGGGACGATTTCTTCAACTTCAAAATTCTGTTGCCCTGTAAATACTTGGACTGAAAATTAATTAAAAAGAAAGAGAAGAAACCATGAGGAATGGCTTAATTGCATTTAGTGGAAGTGTTCCTGGAAATCCTGTGTGTGTTCCATAGGATGCCACCCTTTCTTCTAGGTGAACAACTTTCTACTCTGTGCCAGCCAAAATGATTCATTGTGTTTGACTGACAAAGCAATTGATAGGAAAACGAAGCCGAAGATGGAAAGAACAGCAAAATAAATGACAAAGATCAATGGACTCATTCTTTGGTTCTCATTTGTTTTGATCACTGTATTCCAGATCCTTTAAAAATCTGAGCACCAGTATTTAAATATATGG
>NW_009944830.1:0-326 GCF_000696875.1 Nestor notabilis
TTGGGTCTCCATAGAAAGTGTCTCAACCTCCGTCTAAAGCGGTTTCGATGCTCCTCAACCCCCCAACCCCACATCCTGCAGCCTCTGAAGCAGAACCCAAGAGGAAGCCCCGCTCCAGCTGCCAGCAGCACCATGACACCTTCTCCTCCACCTTCCCCATGGCCTCGGCACCACCGTGAGTGCTCTTCGCGCAGTAGTAGGTGGCCGTGTCCTGGGCCGTGAGGCTGCTCATCTGCAGCGTGACCGTGCTCTGGGAGTTGTCCCTGGAGATGCTGCAACGACCCTTCACTGATGGCGCGTCCTCGGTGTAACCACCATTGGTGGCC
>NW_009944830.1:472-1352 GCF_000696875.1 Nestor notabilis
AGACCTGTGGATGTAGAAGAAGAGTTGAGCCCCGGTGGGTCCATAGGGCTCCTCACCCCCCTTCACCCCAAGGCCAGGTCCTACCTGGGGTGGCCGCAAGGAGGAGGAGGGTGGAGAAGGCCACTGGGATGCCCATGGTGAGGGATGGTGGCTCCATGGTGGCATCTCGGGGCTTATAAAGGCAACGGGCTGAGGGGGGATTTGCATAGAGGGGGGCAAGGTTCTGCCCCATTGGAGTCCATGGGGGGGGGGAGGGGGGGATGTTGCTGGGGGGATTAAGGAGTTGATTAGTAATTTTAGTAATTAATGAGGCGATTCGGGGTGATTGCGTTATTAAGGGCTTTATAACCGAGAAATAAAGTTGATTGAGTGGTTAATTAAGAGCTTTGGGGTTAATTATGGGATGAAGTGATTAAGTGTGGCGGGATTAAGGGCAGAATCACTCATTAATCGTGATATTGATGCGGAATTAATTGATTAATTGGGTTATCGAGGTGGATTAAGGGCAGATTCACTCATTAATCGTGGTATCGATGCGGAATTAATTGATTAATTGGGTTATCGAGGCAGGATTAAGGGCAGATTCATTAATTAATTGACTGTGATAGCGACGTGGAATTAAGGGCAGATTAATTAATTGATTAATTGGAGCATCGACATGCCGTTAATGGCAGATTCATTAATTAATTGTGATATAGACGGGGAATTAAGGGCAGATTCATTAATTTCTTAATTGATTGTGAGAGCGACATGGAATTAAGGGCAGATTATTTAATTAAGTAATTAATGGTGATACCGACGTGGAATTAATGGCAGATACATTAATTAATTGTGATATCGACATGGAATTAAGGGCAGATTCATTAATTACTTTATTGAT
>NW_009944830.1:1688-3374 GCF_000696875.1 Nestor notabilis
ACATCGACGTGGAACTAATGGCACATTAATTACTTAATTGTGATATCGACATGTTATTAATGGCAGATTCATTAATAAATTGTGATAGCCACCTGGAATTAATGGAGGATTCATTAATGAAGTAATTAATTGTGATAGGGACATGGAATTAATGGCAGATTCATTAACTACTTCATTAATTGTGATATCGACGTGGAATTACGGCCGATTATTTAATTAATTCATTAATTGCGATAGAGACATGGAATTAATGGCAGAATCATTAATTAAGTATTAATAATGATATCGACGTGGAATTAATGGCAGATTGTTTAATTAATTGATTAATTGTGATAGCGACGTGGAATTAAGGGCAGATTCATTAATTACTTCATTAATTGTGCTAGTGATGTGGAATTAATACCAGATTCATTAATTAAGCAATTAATTGTGATAGTGACGTGGAATTAATGGCAAATTAATTCATTACTGGCGCTATCGAGGTGGAATCAAGCGATGAGTTGTGGGATCGACACGGGATTAGCGGCAGATTAATGAATCAATTAATTAATTAATGGGTGCTACCGGCGTGGAAGGGCGGGTTAATTAATTAATTGATTAATTGATCGCGATCCCGGAATGATCGCAGAGGGGCGATTAATTCATTGCAGCTCTTTCATCTTGTGCCACTAATTAGTGTTTATTAATCATTTTTAATGGTCCCATAGGATTTTATTAATCGATTTTTATTTAATATGTTTATTAGATCATTTTGGTTTTAACTTTTAACGTCACCCTCAATTAATCCCTATTTATTAATCATTATTAATTAATATAAACGTCATCTATTTACTCTCATTAGCTTATTTCTTCGCTATTAATACTTTATATCACTGGTTTCTTTGATACCTTTTCTCAACTTTAATTGAATCTCTTTAATTAATCATTCTCTAACCACGGAATTAATTGCTCAATTAATTAATCCTTCGCTTATTATCGATTAATGCCTATTCCTCGCTCATCATTAATTGCTTAACGCCTATTTAATAGCTTTAGTCAACTCTAATGAGTTAACTACACATATTAATTAACATATTAACCCTTATTAATTAACATCGCATTAATCGGATATTAATACTTCATATAACTTATTTACTACCGGTTTACACCTTAAATCGACCGGTGCCTCTTTAATGCCTTTCATTAGAATTAATTAATTAATTGGCTCGTCCCCGGGGGATTAATGGCGGCTGCTCAATTAATTAATTAATTGCGAGGCTCCCCCGGGGCTTAATGGGCAGGTGGAGGGTTCATTAATAGATTAATAGGGAGGTCTCCTGGGGCTTAATGGCAGGTGGCCGCTGGGCGAGAGAACAACAAGGCTCGGATGGTTAATTAGTTAATTAATTGATTAATAGCTGTCATTAATTGCAATCACTGCGGAGCCCTTTGTCATGTAGAGGCCCCAAATCAATCACAGCCTCTGCGAGGTCCTGATTTATTGATCATGGTGGTGATTATTAGCATCGATATTCGATTAATAGCGATTAATAGTTCATTTGATTAATAGCTTTAATTAATGGCTAATAAATAATGGAGGGGGGTGATTAATTGCGATCACTTCAATGCGCCACTGGGGTGTGGGGAAGAGCTGAACAAGCCTTTTTGGGGTAAAATAGTGGGATTTTGGGGAAGAAATTGGGATTT
>NW_009944830.1:3478-4358 GCF_000696875.1 Nestor notabilis
ATTCGGGGATTTTTGGAGCAAATCTTCAAATTTGGGGGCAGAGGGTGAGAATTTGGGGAGGAAGGTGGGATTTTGGGAAAACATTGGGATTTGGGGGGGAAATGTTGGGATTTGGGGGAAAATAGTGGTGCTTTGGGGAAATGTTGGGGTTTTAGGGGAAAATGTTGGGATTTGGGGGAAAATGCTTCAATTTGGTGGGGAAGTTGGGATTTGGGGGGGAAATGTTGGGATTTGGGGGAAAATAGTGGTGCTTTGGGGAAATGTTGGGGTTTTAGGGGAAAATGTTGGGATTTGGGGGAAAATAGTGGTGCTTTGGGGAAATGTTGGGGTTTTAGGGGAAAATGTTGGGATTTGGGGGAAAACATTCGGATTTTGGAGGAAAATCTCAGGAATTGGGGGGGAAATCGGGATTTGGGGGAAAAATATGGAGATTTGGGGAAAAATATGGGCATTTGAGGAGGAAAACGTGCAAATGGTCACGGGTTTGGGCAACCTCTTGTGACTTGGGGGCCACCAGAACCTCCACGCAGTGGTTTTGGTGTCCATTGGTGCCACCACCAGTGCAGGAAATGGTTGTGACCTCTTGAATCTCTTCCCTGGTGCCAGCACCTTCTGGTGGCACCAAATCTCTCCAGTTCGACCCCAAACTCTGCAGGTTTCAGCTCAGAACCTTTGTCCAGTGGCCCCAAACCTCAACCCCTGAACACAAACCTTGATCCTTGACCCAAAACTCACCTGTTTTGCCCCCAAACTTGACTCTTTCCACTAATAATCAACCAACTACCACAAAACTCAACCTTTTTGGCCCAAAATCTCAAGTATTTGCCATCAAAATTGACCATTCCCTCTAAATATCAACCATTTACCAAAAAAACCCATT
>NW_009944831.1:0-8629 GCF_000696875.1 Nestor notabilis
GAAGTTTGTATCACAACAAGCTTTCCCAAGTATCTCCATCTGCCTTAAAAGGACATTTTTAGGAGTATAAGAAGGCCTTACTGTGGGTCCTATAAGCACTTTGCCCCCAAATCCCTCTGCATTTAAATTTGATTTTCACAAAATTTGGCAAGCATGCAAAGGTACTGCATTACACTGAGAAAAAGAGAGTGAGAGGAAGGACCCTGCAGAATTAGATCCCCATGAGATGAGGCTATTCTATAGTCTGTTCATAGTGGTAGCAACAGTAAAACCCAAATAATTTAATTGCACCCTTCCTATGGGTTGACTGAAAGCTCTGTGACTGGTCAGAACTATTTGTATAACTATTTGTATAACAAATGGAAAGGGAAACACTACGAGTCATAGCCTGTCGATCAAAAACTTACTTGTCTGGAGCGAACTTGCATGCCACGTGAAAAAGATGTTCAGCCCTGGTGCTGGCCAGCGAACACTGAGAGCATGTGGCTAGGTAGAGCAGAACTGTGGTACGACCACACCTTTTTCACCACTGTAAACAGTGAATGGAAAAACAGAACAGACAGACACCTAGCCTGCAAGATTAGTCAGTCCTCGCATTAAATCAGGGAATTACAGTAGAAAAAGGAAAGGTTTTAATACACAAACTGTATGGATAGCAGACAGAAGGAATTGAACACTGCTCATTGCCCACTGCCTATGACTCTCCTCTACCAATGTGTGAGAAAACAAAGTAATATCTGAGATCTGGTCTCAGTTTTGAGTAAGAAAGGAAAGAATTGACAAATGTTTCTTACTCATTCATATGGTTACTAGAAGTAATGGCAAAAAAGTTAGTAACTGGCAGGAATTAAGATCAACACAGAAACAAGTAAAAACAGTACCCCAAGTAAAAACAGAATTAGTAACCCACAGAATTAGTACCCCACAGAATTAGTACCCCAAGTAAAAACAGAATTAGTACTCCATTTTGCTCAAAAAGTTTAAGTTTGGATCATTAGCAAAGGGTTAGAAACAGAAGACTTAGAGAAACTTCTAGATATTTTCTCAGTTCAGGGTGGGGTTTCTAAGCTCTTACTAACTAACAACATGGGAAAGAAAAGTATGAGTTCAGGATGACAAACTGAATACATATGCCGTCTTTGGAAAAAAACAGCCCAGTCCGTAAAGAGAAGTGATGGTACTATGTGAAGAATGGATGTGAAAGCCCATATGAAATCAAAGAATGACAGGATGGATAAAAACTTAAGGAAAGATATCAATCAGCAAAGACTGCAGCCCTGACAGAACTGAACCACTTATTATGGTAATTACCCGAAGTACTGGGTATTTGTTATTTGTCTTTTGTTGTTGTTTTGTTGTGTTTGGCTATTTCTCTGTTTGGTTATTTTGTTGGTGGGTTTTGGGTTTTTTCCTTTTTGTCTTTTTTTGTTTAGTTTTGATTAGTTTTGTTTTATTTTTTTTGTTTGAAGTTTTTGAAAGGGCAGGAAGGAAGTAACCAAAAAGTAACCTAGGAACCTACGCTGTTAGGTTCAATGTCTGCCATCAGCTATGTTCTTAGTCTTCTATGTCTTCATCCTCTCAGTAACAGCAAGAAATAAATCCATGTTGTATTAATAATTGCTGAATGAACTAGTCATCTGTCTTTCAGATTTTATAATTGATATATAAGAAAGAGACTAAATAAAATGAGAACAAATCGATGAGTTTAATTTCTTTTCCACAGATTGCTAATCTATCCTGAGTAACTATAAACTTTCTAGAAGCTTGTTCCATATCTTGATTTTCCTTAAAGTTGTGCATGTATTACGTAATATGAAATCTAAAATTATCCTGCTTCTTCCTTAGCCTGACCTCTTTCTGAGATAAATTTCAGTAATAAAGAGCAAAATGTTTGCTTCAAAAAGCTTATGCCATTAATAAGTACTTCAGAGTTTAAGAGAGTGTAAAGCTCCATTGTTACCTTTACAGCTAAAAAAGAGATTCACTTAGTCAGTGTGGGGATAATAGAGGTTATATGAGCATAATTAAGTACCAGATTGAGTCTTGTGAGCATCAGACACCCCAGATGAATTACAAATGAAAAAAATGTGTAAAAATGTGATTCTCTTCTTATATGGAAATCAACAACCAAGAGCTTGAAAAAGATTTTTTAAAAATTATAGTATTTAAATGGTGAAAGGGACATGTTTTTACCAATGCCCTATAAAGATGCAAGGGAAACTATAATTTCAGGAAATTTTTTAGTAGAGACTAATTATTGTTATTCACCAACCATCCATTTATGTTTCACCTTGCATGATGTTTTATAGATGGAACATTTGCTTCGTTCTTTATAAAAGGTATTGCTTTTCACTTTCCCTTACTGCTATTGAATCCTTAACTTAATAACCTAGAGAGTTTTTGTTTGTTTTGTTTTTTAAGACTCTCAGATATACTAGGAACACCTCAGACATACTGAGGGGGAGAGGGGAGGGAGGAATCATCAGTACAAAACATATGTCCTTTGGAAAGAGTTTTCCAAATTTTCTAATTGCTAAAGCCCTTACAGTTGTGGCAAGTGACCTCTACTTCCTATTTCACAGCTTATTACATAGCTTGGTAGCTCAGGAAAATCCTGGTGCCTAAGATCTTCAGGCACTCTTCTTAGCTTCATGAACTTCAGGAAAACTCAGAAATCCTTCAGCCGTCTGAAAACATCACAGCTTCTGGGAGCTGGACTGGTAAGTGAGAGAAACCTTAAAAAAAGTCCATGATTTCCACAGGAATTTTTTCAAAATAAATATGTCCTCACTGAATGCTTTCGTTTGACTAAATGACAAAAGAAGTTTTTGCACCAGAACGTAGCTGCTAAACATTTGATAAACACGTTTTTTGTTTTCAGTATCAAAAACTAGAAAATGGCAATCACTTTTTCTCTTAAAAATTGCAACTTCAAACACTGAATTTCAAGTTCCTTTTCAGGAAAATTACTCCCTCATTTTTGCACTTGACTTTCAAAACTGAATTCAGTGGAAATCTGATTTTCCTGAGTCAAAAATATGCCTGGTTGATGTGAACAAGAATTCACTGGAGAAATTGGTATTTCAAGTACAATGAAACTTCAAGAAATATAAAATACCCTCTGTAAAGACCTTATAACTTGTATTTTTGATGGTCTCTTTTCAAAAGCACATACCTGTAGACCTGTTGGAACGAGTCCAGAGGAGGTCCACAAAGATGATCAGAGGGCTGGAGCATGTGTTCTATGAAGACAGGCTGGAAGAGTTGGGCTTGTTCAGTCTGGAGAAAAGGTGGCTCCAGGAACACCTTATAGCAGCCTTCTAGTCCTTAAAGGGGACCTACAAAAAAGCTGGAGAGAGACATTTTACACAGACAAGAGTAGATTTAGATTAGCTATTAGGAAAAAATTCTTCACTGTGAGGATGGTGAGACACTGTAACAGAAATTGTGGCTGCCCCATCCCTGGCAGTTGTCGAGGTCAGGCTGGATGGGGCTTTGAGCAACCTCGTCTAGTGGAAGGTGTTCCTGCTCAGGCAGGGACATGGGAACTACATGATCTTTAAGGTCCCTTCCAACCCTAACCATTCTATGATTCTGTGCGCTATGTGCTGTTCGTCCAGTATATATACTTTTGTACAAAATAGTCATTCAAATTCAATAAGGAAAATTATTTAGTGTCCATCCATAACAGTTTACTTTTCTACCAAATGATATCTTTTCATATAGGCAAACCAAATATAATAGAAAACAGCTTTTTAAATTTACCTATTTATTTGCTCAACTTCAAGAGATGCCACTCTGATATGAATAACAGATTAGTGTTTAAAGCATATCTATTCTTGAAAGATATCGTGGGTTTTCTACAGCTCTAGGAAATTATCTGAAAGAACTGCCATATCTCTGCCAAAAATGCTGTTCAGGCTTTCAGTCTGTGTAAGGTTGTATCTGTTCTTAACTTTAACTTTTCTACCATTAGCATAATTAACTCAACCTCTGTGCACTGAATCAGTGATAAGTGTCCCCTTTCCCTTAATCTGTTCTCACAGATGCTTGTGCATTATAATGAGTGCACCCTAGATGAGCCTGGACTCCCTTTAAGCTCTGTGATTCACTAAAATCTTAAGACCTCAGCATGAGCCATACAGAATATGAGGCACATCTGCTGAATAATCATGTTTTAAGCTCAACTATGTGGATTTGCAATAGGCAATTGCAAAGCATGACACTTGATAATGATAAATGGAAATAGAACTAATTGTCAAGATATCATCGCTGCAATTGAGGTACACAAGTATACTCATAGATTTATGAGTGTAGACAGTCAATAGTACATCAGGGAAAAGATTACCAGATACAGAACTGTTATTTCATCCTGGCAACTCAGCCAACATCATTCTGCTTTAAAAGATCTTGTTCCCACACTCCAGCAAGCCTGCTCCCAAGCTGGGTTTATTAACACAGGTCAAAATGTCAGACAGTATGAAAAAAAACACTGTGTATTCACAAGATAATTTAGCATGCTATAAGCCAAGTTAACCAGCAACAGCTCATAATCACATCTATTGGCTGCTTACATTCTGGTGGCTGATTCAATTCCCTCTTGACTGTTTAAGTGAGTTTTTCTCCAAAAGTACACTCCTAAATTGTATAATCCATGAATTCAGGTCACTTTGCAAGCTGTAAAACCAGTTATCATACAGATGTTGAAACGATAGGATGAACATTTGAAAAGAAACAGTGCTAGCTAAAAGCTGGAAAACCCAATAGAAATGTTACAAAAAGGAACATTTTTCTTTCAAATATAAATGTCTCTCCATCTCTTCCAAAAAAATCCTAAACAAACAACAAACCAAAACAAAAATTTGATATTTTAAATATGAATTTGGCAATATTTTATTTTTAAATGATGTTATGGCATCTGCTGGACTCTGCACCCAATTATGAGACATTATCTATATTCTTCTTCTGTTGAGAAGAGTTAACAGATCTAATTTAGCCTGAAGCAATTGTTTCACTGTTCCATTTCAGTGTGAAGTTTTAGGTTTGGAAACTGAATTAGATTTTGGGAAATATAAAGTCCCAGTACTGAACATAACAGATGATTAGCTTTCTGTGATACACAGTTATGTGAAAGAAGAACCCTGAACAAGATACTGTAAACATTTTCCCACATTTTAGAAAAAAAAAAAAAAAATAAATGCCCAAACCATTACTATCACTGACTCTGCCTATAATACACCCATCAGCAATATAACTTCTGAATAATTTATTGGAGCAATTTGTTAACCATGTGTAAGTAATAGGTTACCGTGTATGTATACTATTTGGATGGGTTGGTTGTTTCTTTTCATAGGTTGAATTTCAGCAGAGATCTCAAAATCTTTTGGCAGAATAGTACTTTCTACAGAGATTTACTAAGAAACATCTCTATAGAAATTGTGCTGTCAATCTAAAGTTCTTTACCAAGTATCAGCCTGTCTTCATCAGAAAGCAAGCTATCTTCTTTTACTTGCCTCTGTTCACCTGTGAAACATACTGTCGAAATACTGCAGATAGATAGATAGAGGATTTTTATCACTGTCTCATACTATAATTTTCTAAGACAAATTTACCAAAAACTTTCATATACTTTCTGAAACACTTTGAACTTTGATAATAAAAAGTAACAATGAAGAATTAAAATTGTCTGGTTCTTAGTATACTTCTCAGAGAGTTTTGTATGGCCTAGGTTGTGAGAGCTATGTGAAAAGTTATAAAATTTTTTGGTTTCCAAAGTTTAACAATGACTTACTAATGACTAACTTACAGGAAACTATAGCAAAATGTATATTTAACAATCTAAAGAAGAATGTTTAAGTGCATAACTGAGGAAGCGTTGAAGGCTTGATACTATGGGAACTTCTAGTGTTATTTGGTCTGGGAGAATGATGGAATGCTGTATCTCCAATTCAAATATCAGTCAAGCATTTAGTCAGTTCCATCCATATGTCTTTGGGTTCCTTATCAACCAATTCTGGTGGTTGATTTTATTTATTTATTTATTTGCATAAATCAGAAATTATGTGAGATAGAATAACGTTATCTAAATTTTTAAGGGACTTGTTCTTTTTTTCCTGTGGAGTCGTCAAGTGTATACAATAATTTTGAAATACAGCCTAAGCAATGATAGTCTCACTATAACTACTTATTCTTTACTCTAAAATCTTCAATATCTTTCTTCTTGCTAGAAAGAAGCAGGATACTGGAAGTATTGCATACATTGATTTCATTACTCCACCATATTTGAAAAGTCATGGCAGTCAAGTCCAGGTTATGGATGCAAATTCTTATTCTAAGTGAATCCTACTGGTGTTTCAGGATGGACTCTCACAGTGTTGACTTGTATGAGTTGTTTTCCAATAGGAAAAATAAATGGTGTAAAAGAGGGCAGTATGATACATTCTGTAGGTCCCTTGAATTAGACTGACAGGGAACTAAAGCTTGGGATACAAAACTACGTGCACATGTCCCACATAAGGCACTTAAGAAAGTACCTTAAGAGTTACTGGCAGACTCGTGCCAGTAATTACCATCATACATCCAAAATTCATAGACTTTAAAATCTGTATCCACTGATTTTAAATATGTTTCAGGAAAAAAAACCCAAACAAATGAACAAACAAAAAAAAAAACCCCAAAAAACACCAATTCTTTTTAATTAAGGTTTTATGTCTGTTTTCTTCTATTAGAACTCAGCAGAAGTTAGTGCAGTTCCATTGGAAATTAATTTGGCCCATTGTGCTCTTCCCTGGCTTAAAAGCTGTGATACAAAAAGCCAGTAGGTCTATTTTTTTATCAGAATCAGACCGTGAGTCTAATCAAGTTCTGTTACTCTAGTGGATTTACTGTATTTTTTTATAATGGAGATAAGCATTTGTCTTGTGGTCTGAATGTAATTTAAAAGAATTATGCAGAAAGAAAAGGCAAGTAAAGCTGCTGTCAAAAGGTTAGAAAAATCAATAAGCACAGCAGAAAATAAAGTAGTAAAAAGAATCTTAAAAAAAACCAAAAGTCAAAATGTCATTTTGAAATGAGAGAGAGGAATTCTGCTGAGAAACTGTAGTTTATGGCACAAGATGCCTAAATTAATAGTCCATCAGCCTTGTGGCTGCTGGAAGAGCATGCTGCACAACTGTGTAATGTAGACTTGGTTTGCACCCTTGAAGTAAATCTAACTTTTCTGAGCCATTTAACTCTCCTTTGATTTGTGAAAGTGCTGAAAAGGGGCTCCCTTTTGACTGAAACAGAAGTCTTGTATTTTCTTTACTATTTCTTAAACTAACTATGAATTTGGAAGTTATAGCCCTTTTTCTCAGATGAAGTAATTGATATTCTTTATTTCTTTTCCTATCTCTTGACATACGTTGATGCAATCAATTTTTTTCAGTTAAAGTAAGTTATTTATGCATTATGTAGAATGTTCTAGTACAAAATCAATTTCATTAGACTATGTTATACTATGTTGCATTACAAAGACTATTGTTTAATGACTGTCAAAAACAGTTATCATCTTAAAAGTCTCAAAAATTTTTACATTTTCTCTTACTATGTTATGAAACTGTATCCTTATTTTAGATAAGATCTTCTCTACTATTTTCACATGGATTTGAATTAAATATCACATCTTAAATGCAACCAACGCACTAAAAATATTTTTATAACAGTGACTTCCTTTAATAAAAAAACCCTGTGATGCTTATTTCTATTTATAATTCCACTTACACAGACTGGCCTTAATAAATACAATTTTTCTTTTACTTATGCAAGCTTACCCAATGCTGCTGTCATATGAATTCTTTATTTTACGATGTTCAGAATTTTATAAATTTTGAATCTTTATGTCAATTTATCTGGGACTGATTCATTTGAAACACAGCAACTGGCAGCATATTCTGCTACTGGGGCACGGCCTTCAATTAAGTCTTACTTCTGTTTAAATACAAGAAGCCCACATCATCATCGTAAGTCATAAATTCCCATCACAGAATCTTGAGAAACTCTTGAAATTAAGATATCTCCAAAAAATCCATTGCCAGTGAAAGGACTATTCACTGAAATATATAAATTTTTGTTTTCATGATATCTATTAGAATAACTGTCCCATAACGTACGACTGTGCCACAAGACCTCTTTAGGGTTAGCATCCAGGGAATTTGTTTGGAACCAGTGAATTAAACAAGAAAGAATCATAGAATAGTTAGGGTTGGAAAGGACCTTAAGATCATATAGTTGCAACACCCCTGCTATGAGCAAGAACACCACACACTAAACTATGTCCCCCAAGGCTCTGTCCAGCCTGGCCTTGAACACCACCAGGGTTGGAGCATTCACAACATCCTTGAGAAATCGATTCCAGTGCCTCACCACCCTCACTGTAAAGAACTTCTTCCTTGCATTTAATCTAAACTTCCCCTGTTTAAGTTTAAAGCCATTACCCCTTGTCCTACCACTAGGGTCCCTAATGAAGAGTCCCTCCCCATCATCCTTGTTGGCCCCCTTCAGATACTACAGTATCTGAAGGCTGCTATGAGGTCTCCATGCAGCCTTCTCTTCTCCAGGCTGAACAGCCCCAACTTTCTCAGACTGTCTT
>NW_009944831.1:8722-9173 GCF_000696875.1 Nestor notabilis
TAAGGTCTCACAAGAGCAGAGTAGAGGGGCAAGATCACCTCCTTTGACCTGCTGGTCATGCTTCTTTTGATGCAGCCAAGGATATGGTTGGCTTTCTGGGCTGCGAGCACACACTGCTGGCTCATGCTCAGTTTCTCATCAACCAACACCCCCAAGTCCTTCTCCACAGGCTGCTCTGAATCTCTTCTCCACCGAGCCTGTAGGTGTGCCCGGGGTTGTGCTGACCCAGATGTCGGGCCTTGCACTTGGCTTGGTTAAACTTCATAATGTTGGCATCAGCCCACCTCTCAAGCATGTCCAGGTCCCTCTGGATGGCATCCCTTCCCTCCAGCATATCAACCAAGCCACACAGCTTGGTGTCATTGGCAAACTTACTGAGGGCGCACTCAATTCCATTGCCCATGTCACCGACAAAGATGTTAAACAACACAGGTCCCAACACCGATCCCTG
>NW_009944832.1:0-219 GCF_000696875.1 Nestor notabilis
GGAAAGGCTTTTCTGCCCCTTTCCCTTCACGGAGGATGTTTCCGCGTGCCCAGTGAGGGGAGGATCTCCCTCTGGGGAGCACGCATCGGAGCAGCTTAACAGCAAACGAAGCTGCGATTTGATCATGCATCAGAGACTGAGGGCTTCAGCAGGCTCGCCTGCGTGTTTCTTGCAGTAGGGAGGCCGTGTGTGAGGAGAAGCTGTCTGCGGCTGGGGCTC
>NW_009944832.1:494-13784 GCF_000696875.1 Nestor notabilis
GTCCCGCTGAGTTTGGGCTGTGTGCCATCAGCTGTCCTCGTTAAAGAGCCTGACCCACTTAAAATACACACGTGTGCAACAGGCGTGACAGTTCTATTCACTTCTTTTATGACAAGGGGTCCCAGGAAGGCTGTTAATCTGGTTTACCGTTGGCCTTTTGGGAAAAACACGTTAGGTAGGCGTGCTCTGCCTTGAATGCAAACATGAAGGAGGGCTGGGAGCTTGATATGTTTACAGTCCAAACTGATAGGTTGTTTTAATTGAAGGGAGTGCAGCTCTTCAGATTTGAAGGGCTTTGATTGTTCACACAGTAGATAACAATCAGGAAAAAGTTGGTCTCTTTACTTTGCATTCATGCTTTAACAAGTACAAGAGACACTTCAAACACAACCCCCCCCCCCCCAAATTGGCGCTGTTAAATTTAAACTTCAGTTGCATTTCCATTTTTAGTTTACCAGTTATTTTAAATTGGTATCTTTTGGGTGGGAATTTCAGCAGTGTTTTGTGACCTAATTTTGCTCTGGCTGAGTTTTTGTTTTAATTTTACTTCTATGATAGTATCTCTGACTATGGGAAAGATGATCTTTGTTCTGAGGAGCACCAGAGGAAATAAAATAAGTTACTTCAAGTCATATAAAGCCATCTAATTGTGTTTATGGTTGCACTAATATCAGTATGCCTAGTATATTTCTGGTCTGTAGCAGTGAGAAACTAAATTGTAGTAGTTTAACTTCATACCTCCAGAAAATAAGTGTATTGCCACCTTATGAATTTGTCTGCTCAAAGTGTAAGCAGATGGGAGGGGGATGTGCAGGTGCCACCTTTGCTTGCCATAGCCACTTGGAGGTGGCATGCACTTGAAGTCGGTAGAATTCGAAAAACCTCCTCTGTACTGGGATTACATTTGAGTCTGAGAGGGAAGATGTGGTGCAGCACAAGTGCAAGAGGCAGCGCAGCCCTTGGTGTCCCTGGTTCCAAGTAAATTTGTGTATTGACCCTTGTGTATATGAAACAGACACTAAACATAGGCAAGGAAACTTCCAGAAACTTTGAACTTTTCTGAAAGGCTTCCTGGGTGTCTAGGTCAGGATGGGATGGTTAAGAGGGAGCTTGGTATGTGGAAGTGCAGTTATAGGTAATTGGTCGGGGGTTTTTTTTGAACTTGAAGTGTCTGCCCTTGTTGTGAGTAGGTAAATTAGACCAGTGATACTTTCTTAAACCTGCCATTTTATTTAAAAGTACTGGGGGGAAGGGAAGCCAGATGCATTCACACACATGTGGTGTGACTCCTAATACAGTTTCATGAATTTTAAAGCAATTTTGCTGGACAGCATGGTAACCAAGGTAAGTGGATCGGTATGTTTAATAGTCTTAAATCACACAAGGTTATTTTCAAAGAGCTAACCTAGTGCCTGTGAAGTTAATGGAAATTTTTCCCTTAACCTTCATGCTCTATGTTTCAGACAAGCTGACATTAACTATTTATTTTCTGTAACCAAGGGAAATAATGTATTTTTCATATAACATCCATTTCTAGGTAGCAAGTGTAGGAGACAGCATGTTGAACAGTGCATGAAGTGTATGATTCTGCTTCAAGACTTTTAGGTTACAGTCTAGTGGGCAAAGATATTTTGTACAGTGAACTTTCAGTTGCTTCTCTAGCATACGTTTGCTTTGATGAATTGGTATTTGAGTTATTAGCTGGGGATGAACTCTTCATAATTAACTTTCCATTTTCCTGGGTGTGGGTAGATTCACAAACATCTTGTTTCTTTGCAAGCTTTAGTACTAGGTAGCTTTTCAAAAAGTGGCAGTAAACCCAGAAGATTTTAGGGTTTAATTGATTCAACATCTAGAATTCTGTCATCCCACATTGAGTGAACTGTTACTGAAATACTGCTTGTAAGCTCTGCATCAGATGTCATTGTAGAACACTGCCTGTTAGGACTGAAGGTGCTTGCTCCTACCAGTAATAGGCATCCCTGGTGGTAATAGGTTGTTTTCCGAACACCAGTTAAAATCTCTGTGTTTGTGTGTATGTCTTGATAACTTCCTCCATCCCACATAACGAGCTGACCCTGAATTTTAAATCAGATAAAGATGCAGGTAAGAATTAAAGAAAAACTATAAAACTGTACACTCATATTTATTTTCTGTTTTCTAACCCTGATAAGAGTGTGCAATTTTTATTCATGTTTATACACAACTTCATGAATCACAGTTCTCTGCTTAGTGGATTTTCTTTTTTTTATTGCAGTTTAATGGGCTGGAATAATTTGATTGTGATTTAAGTATGTAGGCATCTGCACATACATATTTTTTATATATGTATTTTATATATATGTATGTTTCACTTCAGGTTTTAAGAGAGGTGCAGATCCTGGAATGCCTGAGCCAACCATCTGGAGGTACGTATCTGTTCCAAATGTACGTGTAAACCCAGTGCAGGTAATTACTGTTTTGGGTGTTATCTCTGGACAGCAGCAGTTGGGTAGATTGCTTTCCTCCATTTTTTGTAATTATTAGGGTGAAAGCATAGCTGCTCGACGTTCTTTGTTTCTTTAGAAATTCAAATGGGAAGACAGCCAAACACAAGTTCTTGGGAGGGCCTTTCTCTTAACTTTGCATGGATTTTAATATATGTGACTTCTTGTACTTTTTCAGTGGAAGCTACTCCTCCAGTCTGTTGTAAGGCTAGTTTATGCAAGTTCCTGTACTTCCTGGCTCCCTAGCATGAATTTAAACCAAAACCCAGTCTTCCTCTGCTTTTGCAGATGTGGTAGCAACACTGCATAAAGGTTGCATGAAATAAAGGGGTCTGTCCTTCAGTATTAGTCATTGTCTTGAAGCAAAGTGCATTTGCTCATGTAGCCTCTTTTGTGGGGCTGTTTATTAATGCTGCAATAACATAGCATTAGTAATACTTGTAGGCTTGTGGTATTTGAGTTTTATTGGAGGGCTCCCTTGGGTCAAAATAATGAAAGCTCTGAAGAAGGGGTGACACTTCTATTTTTCTTGAAGTAACTTTGGTTAATACACAGAACCAGGTATTCCTAAGACAGAGAATTGATAGACTGTATTGTTTGCAAAGTCACACATTAACTTCTAGCTTCACATAGTTACAATGTATAGAAATCCCCTTTTTAGGATGCAGTGATTCAAGGGAGCTACTTTTAACAGTAGCAAATATGGAAAAAAGTGTCAAGTTCCTGTTGCAGTTTCAGTAAACTGTTGTTTTAAGAACTGGCTTGCTGGAGTTGTTTGTGGGCAGTGTTTCTATGTTTAGCTTCACCGGCAGTTTGAGACTTTGGCTTGGTCAACTGAGTATGTCTCTTCACAGCATCAAGTATGTATTTCATACCAGAGTGTTATGTATGTAGATACCAGAAGCATGTGTTTGCTCTAATCCAAATCTTACAGATGCTTATTTTTCTGAGCACGTGTTCATTCTCTGTAGATTTAGATTTTATTTTAAAGGTGGCATTATTTCAATATTCTGGGGCTAGCATTTATTCTGTACATTTACAGGGCTGTTACTGCAGATTGTGTTTTCCAAATATCAATTTAAAAACAAGTACATGCTTCAAATCTGACTTCTGTTTCCTCCCCCTCCCCTTCCAGTCTACTTTGGGGATGAAGGAAGTGGTGGTCCTGTTCTAGAACCAGCCGATGGACAGAGAAAGTGTCTGAAGATGCACATTCCAGAGGATGGGGCGGACACTTACACCAGCTGTCTCAATCAGCTTGCTAATGACATAGGTTGTACATACAACAAAATGGAGTTTATATGGACCTAACTTATTTGCATTACAGTGTAATTAAATAAATACAATTTGAATGGATATGCATTGTTTTTAAGTCTTTACGTAAAGTTTAATGTAGTAATACCTTCATTACAGAAAGGATAACTTATTCCAAAACATGGTGACATTCAACCCCCATATTTACCTCAGTTACAATGATCTTTTGGATGGATTCCTCTTTATCTTCACAGTAACCAGAAAAGTGAGCTAATGTTTTAAATACTTCAATAATCTTCAAAGATTTCTTGCCCAAATGTTGGTAAGCCTCTGCAGCTGGTCACTGTGGATTTTGTTGTTGGTTTGTTTTGGGCTTTTTTTCCCTTCCTCTTGGAATTGTTCATCTCTGGAGACATTTAAGAGTTGAGAGGTATATATGTTTTTTCCTAGCATAGTCAGAAAGTGAAAAGTATACTTTTCTGCCAAATTTACCTTTAAATACTATGTACATTTTCCATAATTTGGAATGGGGTGGGAGGACACAACAAAAGTGCTCTTTGTGTGTATATGTATATAGTGCTTTTATTGTAAGAGGATGTTATTAATGTATAATGGAAGAAAACAAGGTACCTGCTTTAGTTTTACTCCAAAGTCTTACTCTTTGGAATATTGTTGATTTGGCTTCAGTTGGTTTTCCCCGTTTTATAACTGAAATGAAAAAACAGGTGGGAAACATTAATGAGTTAATGCAAACCAGCAAGTTCCTTAAAATTCCATTAATCACAGCAATTAAATGTCATGACATAGTGGAATAGCTAAAGATAATAGACTGCTGACAGGGGAACAGAGCAAGGACTGAACACAGAACACTTTGCTTGTTACCCTATATCCTGTTGCTAGCACACCTTTTCTAGTGCTTTTTTCTAATTGTTAGCTTGAGATTAATGTAACCGCTCCTATGTCTTAAATTATGGAAGGAGTTCAAATTTTGATCCTTTTTCTTGACTGATTCTACTTACAATAGTAATGAAATAATTGGTTGGTACTTAATAGTGGCTTTAATGGTGATCAGGAATATTTTTCTTCTGTAGAATCTAGTGGAATAATCTGAGATATCAATATTAAGAGGTAAGTTTATTGAGTGTAAAGTAACTTGGGTTTCTCAAAATCTGATTTTACGTTTCACAGGGTTTACAATACCCAAAGTGCAGCAATAGATGGATGGACCCAAACATCCGCAGGAGTGTATTTCATGTGTTCTATAGTGTGTCAGACATTTGAGGATGTGGTTTGTGGGTCTTAACCGCCACGTGGTTGCTCTGGCTGCTTTCCAGGAATAATAGGATTTGGCAAGAGGCAGAGAAATAGGGAAGTGTTTTTATCTCTTTCATGAAGTTTTACATAAGCATGATAGACCAGGGACAGGCCAGATTCCATGACTTCAGCATGCTGAAAATTTCCCTTACAAGTAGGTGTAATTCAGGGTTTTTTGAGAGTTGGAATTATTGGATAAATATTGCTTATGCAAGTCTGTTTAAAATTTCACTTTAAGCACATTGGATAGCAGATTTTTGACAATTCACTGCTGTTGTGGAAATAGAGGAGGTTATTATTCTCTTAAAAAAAAAAAAGATCAGGAAAGTCACTAGCATAGAACTTTGGGTTTTCAAAGTGAGGGAAACGTCTTTCATGGTACATGTAAGTTAAATTGAATACTAGTATGCTGTGTAACACCACCAGACACTTTGATTCAGTATAACATGCTCTCTGTAACTAAAAGGTGAGTGAAACTCCTTAAATAAACACCTCTTTTCTTCCCCCTGAAAAAAAAAAAAACAGCAGAATAAGCATTATTCATAAGACTTGGTAATGCATTGTGAGGTGGCAAAAAACCAGAATGTGAGAAATTTTCAAGTTTAAAAATGAAGGCATCTTTAGTAGCAATGTCTTGAAATTACTTTGCAGTTACCTTTTTCACAAAATTCAGATGTGCTTATAATAGCGGGTCAGTGTTTTGTGAAGTTGTATGTTAAACAGTTTTCTGTGAAGAACCTTAATTCCTTAAAATCACTTCAGCAGATGTGCTGGTTTTAACAAGACTTTGTTTTGGTGGTGGTGCTAGGGAGAAGAGAGCAGGTCTTTGGAGTAACCCTCACATTTGTCAAGGCTGTGGGCTAGGGGCTTGAGCTGCCCTACTTGACTGTATTGATCTCTGTGAAGTCAATTGTTAGCTTCCACAGCCACGTATGGATTCTTCCCTGTAGCAGAGTTTGTGATGCAGTTCTATGAGAACATGTATGAACTCTTAAGTGTTGGAATAAAGTCTATGAGTGTAGTTTATTGAAAATCGAGCTGTGACTTCTGCAGCTGAGCTCAAGGCTACGGTCTGAGCTGTGTGAAATAGTCACACCTTCCTGTGTGCTCTGAAGATAGTATGAGCTCTGAGGTATCCAGCTGATTTTACCTGGAGATAGGAATTGTTTGTGCTTGCAAAGTGGAGTCAGAGTGTGCTTGTGGTTGCCTTGGTGTTGGGGAAATACCCCAGGTGGGAGGCTGTGCTGGAGCCTGTTGTATCTGGAGACAAATAGCTGTGCAAGGGGCCGAGGGGTATGTTTCCACCTGGGCAAGTCTTTAAGAAAATCAAAGGTTGCAGTGCTAAAATTAAGGCATCCTAAATGAAGGCATCTTGAGGATTTTAATGCAAGACGAATGCCCTGTTCTCCATCTTGAATGGCCTGCAGTCCCATGCCCATGGTGCTTTCACATCAGAAAGACAATGTTTCTCCTTGTCAGAAGGTGCTGGTCTGCCTCTTGTCCTCCTCCTGTGGGAGTGACAATGGCAGCAATGGCTGTTGTTTAGACTCTGAGGAGGATGTCTCTGAACAAGGGATTGTCTTTAACCCAGAAATGAAGACACAGGCTATTTCTCCTCCTCTAGCCAGACTCTGTGTGGAATACTAGCGAAGTGTCAGGAGGTTATAATGAGCAAGGAGCAATATGGTATCCTGTCTGTCCTGGTTTAGCTGTAACAGTTATTTTCCTCCTTCCTAGTAGTTGGTGCAGTGCTGTGCTTTGACTTTAGTTTGGGAGCAATGCTGATAACACACAGATGTTTTAGTTGTTGCTCAGCAACACTTAGTTTGATCAAGGACTTTTCAATCTCTCATGCTCTTCCAGTGAGGAGGGGCACAGGAACCCGGGATGAAGCAGAGACCTGACCCAGACTGGCGAAAGGGGCATTCCACCCCACAGCACGTCATGCCCAGTATGTAAACTGGGGGGAATTACCCAGAAGGCCCAGATCACTGCTTGGGTTGGGCTGCATATCAGTCGAGCAATTGTAGTGTGCATCACTTGTGTTTTCTGAGCTTTCACTTCTCCTGTTGTTTCCTGTTATTGTTAGTATTCTTTCTGTTTTCACTGTATTTCAGTAACTAGATTGTTCTTATGTCAACCCATGGGGTTTACATTCATTTGATTCTCCTCCCCATCCTGCCCTGAGCGAGGGGAAAATAGGGGGGGGAGCGAGTGGCTGTGTGGTGCTGAGTTACCGGCTGGGTCTAAACCACAACACTGTCTGCTAAATACCTTGTTCAGTGGCACACTGATCACAAAGCTGCTAGTGGTTTTACCATTCAGGAGCAATTTCGGTATCTCCTATTATTTCTATGTTTGGTTGTTTTTTGTTTTGTTTTTTTAAAATTGCCTCTCCTATCACTGTATTCAGCTGGAGTCAGAAGATCAGTTATGACCTGGTACCATTGGGTAATGGTGGGCAACATGGTGGGCAGCACCTCTTCAGCCCACAGTTGTGACAACCCCTTTAGCAAAGCATCTCCTGCAGGGTTAGCCCTGAGGAGCCGCCCTTGGGTGTGGGCAAAGATGTTGGGAGGCAGGAAGGTAAGTAGAAAAGTTAGGGTCCCAAAAAGAGAATACAGATAAGGAGGTTGGTCAGAAGAAGAATAAAGAGTAGGAGAAATGGATGAGGTTTTTAAAGGTGAAATGAGGTAAGAAGTGAGAATAAGGTGTGCTTATCAGAGGAGAATCCACAGAGGACTGTGGTATTTGGTGTGTGATGCTGAAGGAGTCTTGTTCGTGGAGTTTGGTGGTTGTCTTGGTCTTGGTGTGTGGACTGGGGTTCTCCTGGTGGTAAGGTGTGAAAAATTGGTCCATTTTGTGTCAGCATTAAAGAAGGGAGGGGAAAAAAAAAGAAGATATCTGGCTTTCAGTATAAATTTGTTCTTTGTAAGTTGATCTACAAAGGAACCTACTTGTTTGCTCCAAGAACTCTTCGAGGCCTTGCCAGCTGTAAGGTAAAAATGAAGCTGATAAGAAATTTGGAACAAGTACTCTGCTTCAAACTGTGTAGACATGGCTGGTATAAAGTCACTGTACTGCGTCTCATCACAGTTATAAAACAGAGGATATGTGCTTTTTTTTTTCTTTCTTGAATTAATTCAGCAGCAAAACTCATGTGACCTTAAACCTATAGCTTTCAGGTATGTGATCGCTGCAGACTAAAGCAGCATTCATAACTTTGTCACGCCCCTGTGCTGGCAATGTATAAAACCCATCCTTTGCTTTTTGGTGCAGTCATCTTCCGAATGGCCATAATTACAAAGTGCTTCTGAAGATGTATTTTTATTGCGTTGTGTTGTAAGTGAAACAGATCTAACACACTGGTTTTTATCTGGAAAAAAAAAAAGTTAAAATGAGCTATATACCCTGGATATTTGTTACAGACTTGGAATTTAAGCTATGATGATATATGTGGAAATAAAAGCTCATTACATCTGTTCTCACCACAGGAGCGGAGACCACATCCTGATTAAATGTCATATGACTAATTTAATTTTTACAAGTGACTATTTAATTGCAATAACTTCTAAATACTTTTCCATGATGGTGTGCAATGCATTAGCTATTTCTTGGTTAAACTTGTGGGTTGCATGCATTGTTTCTTGGTTATGCTTAGGTTAATTCAGGATTAGGGGATGGGTAAGACAGAGGGGATACTTATCTGTTAAGTGGAAAAGGGTATGTAGTCTTTGATTATTTCTTCTGATAAATCAGTTCCAAGTTTCTATCAAAAATAAGAAGTTTGAGCAACTGCAAAGCAGGGAGCAGTTATTAGCCTGAGAAGTGAGTTAAGCCTGGATTTCCAGTTATGTTCAAATTCTGTTTCTCAGGGTCCACTTTATTCTTGTAGAGACTGCCCAAACAGTGCCGTTTATGACAGTGCAACCTGAAATAGTCCCTTTCCAGCTGGGCTGGAAGATTGGCTGTACAATTGCCTTCATCCCTGATGGTCTCTCTTCTAACATCCTATCCCAGTCTACTGACCTATATCTTTAGGATGCGTGTAGGTCTTGCAATTTGAGGGACATCCTTGAACTTGATTCTATTTGTTAAGGCATGCCTATGTGAGACCCAGGGGCATAGTCAATTTATGGGACCTTTTCCCTGTGTATCTGTTGCTAGATCGTTATTGGTGTAAGAGGGCTGTTGCTGTGCGGTAGTGATGGTGTGGCAGGTAATTTTTCTCTTGAGCTGGGGATGGGACTTTGAGCTTTCCCTAGGTGATTTTGCTTTTGTGTGTGTGTAACAGCTCTAAATGATTCTCTCAAGTAGTAAAACTTAATATAATTTGCTTATACATCATATTGTTCTTATTTAGTATAGAAAGTAAAGAATTTAGTACTGTATCTATTAATACTGGACTTCAAAGGGATAAAGAAAAAACTAATCATAAATATCTTTCCTGTTATTGAAACTAGTCAGAATTCTGCTCTCAGTACAGTTGAAATGGAATAAAATCTTGAAAATACTGTGTTAGATAAGCACTGGCTGGTGGCAATACGTATGGCAGAGCAATGAGATCTCAGTGTTTGGAATCTGAAGATTAATGTTTAATTTTTTAAATATATTTTTCTCATGAAAGATTGAATCTTCTTAAATTCTGAGCACCGAATAGAAATTCAGATTGCAAAATTTCTGTAGTGCTTCTTTTTTCTTTTTTTTTTTTTTTTTTTTTTTGGATGACCACCGAAGTCTTGAAAGTATACTGACATTTGGTTACAGAAGTTTAGAATACAGAAATCAGTTTATTTTGGTAAGAGTTCAGGGAGGAAATGGTATTTCAGCATTGGTGCCTGCAGAAGTTGCATTGTCTGGAGGTGAGGGGGTGAGTTTTGTTTTTTCTCTTATCAAGAAGAAAGAAATCCACAGAGAGAGATCAGAAATTATTATCTAATCATTTGACTAGAGAAGCAAGGGTTTACAGAAAGCTTCCTGCCCAATATCATGCGGTTTGGAGTAATATGCAGACCTGGTAGTACTTCTTGACCATTAGGATCTGACTTTGATGTGCAGTATTGTATACTTACCTTTCCACCATTTTATCTTTTAGACTGAACACGGAAAAGTTTATTACTCACAAGTGACAGTGGCAGACTTAGCTGGATGGGAAGCTTCCCTCTGAGCCAACCTAATGGCTCATTGCTGCTGAAAAGTGATTCTGCTCCCCTTGCCTCAGTGGTGGCGTAACTCTTCCATCTCCTGTAGCATCGGCTCTGACTTGCTAACCTTGCTTGCTGTCAGCTGCTAATAAAATCTGTGAAGGTGCTAGAGGTGCAGACAGTCTCTTTCAAGTAGCTGCTCTTCTTTCTGCCAGAGCTTACCAGTGTTTGCATCATAGAAAAATGATATTTCAGACACTGTCATTGCAAAACAAAAGTAATTTTGCATTACAGATGAGTATTAGGTTGCATTCTCTCTCTTTTTTTTTAATTCCTTTATCACTGTCTCTTAACACCGTGGGCTTTTTCTTGCATACTGTAGAGTGTATGCATGCTTCTTAAAATAGCTTTACCCTCTTCCTGTGTTGGGAAAGCAAATTCAGGATGAAGGGAGTTAGTAAGCTGTTGAGCATTCCAGAATCTCTGTGTGAGGTTAATGAGTAGGGATGCAATGGGAATGCGGGGAAGGGCTAGATGGAATCTGCAGGGAGAGGGGAAGAGGCTCATTGTGTACAGCAGCAGCCAAAATGCTGCTTTGCTGGGTAGTTTCCTAGATTTTTTTTTAGGCAATTATTAGCAGGTCTTTTGGGGTTTGGTTTTGGTGGTGGTGTGTTGTTTTCCCCCCCCCCCCCCGCCTTGCTCTCCAGTAGAAGCAATGAGGTATTTTATTGTTACTTAAAGTATTACAGTTATTTTTGAGGATTCATTTATAAGAGTTAGGAATGCTCATTTTTACTGTTGTTGGGTGTGTTTTGTGTCTGTGCTGGCCTGCCGACTAAAATGTCCATGTGTGTTCACTGATTGTTGTAAAATACTTTCTACACAGCAAACTGGAAAAAGGACAGTAAGTTCGTTAGTTCAAGAAGCACCGTAACATGCTCAGCAGCGTTTAGTTCTCCTCTGACTGCAGTGTGGTTCACGTGCCACAAGCACCAATGAGTGCAGATTTCAGCAAGTGGTGCTTCTCCTTGGGGCAGCCCCTAAAGTTGACACAGTGAAGTGAAATGATGGCCAGCAAGGCAGCTGCTGCACTGAACTACCCTGAGAACTGCAGGTGGCTGCGGAGGAGCCACAGTAAAGTATGGCAGCTCAGTGGCAGCATCAGTGATACCCTTCGCTCCAGGAAGGACTTGAAAGTTGACCTCCCCATCCAGCAAGTGGTTGACCTTTACTCATCTTCTACATTGTGAATGCTCCATCTCTGGCAGTGTTCAAGGCCAGGTTGGACGGAGTCTTGGTTGATGTCCCTGTCCATGGCAGGGATTGGACAGAGTCTAGTGTGGTGTCCCTGTCCATGGCAGGGGATTGGAAACTAGACAATCTTAAGGTCCTTTCTAACCCTAACGATTCTATGATTCTACATCTTTACTAGAATTGTGGACAGCCTGGGGTGGCCATGAGCTGAAGGGTGCTGGTGGGATGCATGGACACTTGTCCATCAGTTGCTCAAGTTTTCAGTACCCCGTATCTTAGATGCTTGCTGGCATTCAAGGAGGAAATCAGTGCAAGTTTGTTTAGCTGTACATAGTGACTAATGGTGATCTCAGGCAGCCACCCACTACTGGGAGAGGTGAGACCAGGGAATGCCTTTCCTTTTGGTCGGTCTGTCTGTCTTTTTTCCTTCCCCATACCCTTCTTATGTAGTAATAAAGTCTTTAAAAGGTCCAATGTGGAATCCACATTTGGGTCTCATAGCTATTATGGATGCAGTAAGGGCCAGAATGGTCTCTAACCAAATGGTCACTAAGAAAATCTCTGTGAAGGTAAGCTGTGAAAAAGCCAAACCAGGCTTTCCTGCATCTCCTAGAGCACATGCCAGGGCAGCTAAAGCAGGATCTTGTGTGGTGAGGAAATACTAATCACCATGGACATCCTCAAAGTGACCACCTTGAGGTCTCCTTATTCCTTCTTGAGATGTTGCATAACTCACGACGTTGGTTTTACCATATTGGGCAAAGCTGTGGTTTGTTTTGTTTTGAGCCCCTGAGCGGGCTTTGGGTGGACTGGTCACTGTTTTGGCATCCCCAGCAGTGGAATGTATGTGTGGACAATCACTCAGAGGAAGAGGAAAATTTACTGACATCCTTATCCACATTCCAGGGCTTGCCTTTCATCTCCTCATCTGTACCGCTGTGCTGCAAGAAAGAGGGTAATTAATGTTCCGCCACTTGTAGGGACAAAGTAGGGGCTCCTGCTGCTTGCATCCCTTGTGAGTGCTGTGAATTCCCCTGAGTTTGGGTATACAGGTACCTGCACAGCCACAGTGAAGCAGATGATACACTTAAAGAAAGTTTCAGCAGTTTGGTACTTAGGCAGGGGACCTGGGTTTTTTTCCCCCTGCAGTCTTCAAGCATATGCACACATGTTACGTGGCCTGCCCGTGCTAGTGGAATAGAAATGACAAAAGACAAACACATTAGATTGTTGATGGTGATTGACATCTTAGTGGCAGTATGTTGATTTATATCACCTAAGGAAAGAACCTAAGATTTTTGTTTTCCTGCTTCTTTGGAGAGAGGAGGAGAAATGTTTAATCAAACTTGGAAAATTCCCGTGGATGACAACAATAAATCTGATTGGGTCATAGCATTCATGTCAAAGCTGTTACTGTGGTATCTTGCCATTTTATTAGTTTAAAAGAGATTGCTTGACATGTAAGCAGATGCTTACAATTGCAATTTTATGGAGTATTCCTTATTAAATATAGGGGACTTGTTCGTTTGTTTCTTGAGAGCAACGGTGCTTTATTGTGTTCATTCTTAAGTGCCATGTTCAGTGTGTCTAGTTCCTTTATATCCCAGTTTAATAATTGTATGTTGATCAAGCCATTTATGTGTGTATGTGCTATGTAGATAACTAACCTGATTATATAGATAAAATTCTTGAAAGTGTCTCTTTTGGTAATAGCAGGTATAAAAAAAAAAAAGAGGATATGTTAGGGTTCCTTAGTATTATTTAAAGTTCAAACAGATTATATGGTTTGTTTTTATAAATTGGCTTTTATTTATTAAAAAATATAAATAAATCATAAA
>NW_009944832.1:13801-17171 GCF_000696875.1 Nestor notabilis
TTTAAAAAGTATAAGTTATAAAACAATTTTTCTGGCTTCTGAAAATACTTTTTGTTGAATACATATTAAATAAGTTGATATTCTGAATAATACTATTAGCAGTGAAATAAAATACATAGTTTAAATTATTTCTAAATATTGAAAATATAAATAGGAAATATTAGAAAGTAATAAATATTTTAAATATAATAAATAGATTCCTAAAAGGAAATGAGAACGCATCTAAATGCAAACCATTGTTACTATTTCTAGTTCCTAAAACAGAACAACACTGTCATCTGCCACATGACAGATTTGTAACAAAGGATTGTGCCTGAATTAAAACATTCAGACACTGAAACTCCTGGTGTTTTTCAAATAGCGAACAGCCCTCACAGTTTTCTCCATAAATGAAGTAAAGTCTCGGAGGATGAGGTGGGTGGTGATTTTCTCTATCCAAGTCTTATCAGACTTCAGCTTTGCCCGGAGGGATTCCTGGGTAGCCGAGTCCGGGATAATAACTTCATCGGGATTGATCACCTGTGAAAAAGACAATATTGGGGTGTCCTGGTTAAAACATTGTAATTGAGCTTGTTGGGGAGCACCAGTTTATGTGTGTGACATGTTCCCAACCAGCTGCATATCCACCCTTTCTGTACTGCGGACGGCAGACTTCCCTGGGACCTGTGCTTCCCTATAGCCCCACTTCTGTCGTGGGGTTTGAGGTATGTTGATGCCTGCTGTGGTTATTGCAGAACAAGCAGGGGGTCTTGTCTGCTCTGTACTGTTTGTCCTGGTTTGAATTCAACATCTGGCATTGCCGTCCAACACGCTGCACTAAACAGGTCCATACGCTTCTCCTGTTACCTGCCAACCGTGTGGTTAGTTGGGAAGATGCAGATTGTGATTGGCCCTAACCTGTATTGGCTGCTCCATCCTGAGTCGTAAGTTAACTAGATGACATTGGAGTACTCTCCTGTTTTGTAGTAGATTAACAGTTTCCAAAGATGTCAAGCTTGTTTAGCTGCCTAATTCTTACTTTCCAGGCATTTAAGCACGAGGGAGACTCGATGTCACCGACTTTCACTCCTGTGTGGGATCCTGACTGCAAGATGAGTAACAGGAGTTATGTACCTAATGCTGACTGACAGTGCTGGCACGTGGTACCCAGATGCCGTTTAAGAACTTGTCCCATGTGTGGGTAGGTGACTTCTGAAAAGGGAGTTACCCAAATCATGAAGCTGGTTTAGATGATTTGGGGTCTAGAAGTCTAACATTAAGGTATCATCTGCTTCATCCTGGTTTTAGGATCTCTCCTACCCTTTCACAAGAGTCAAAGGCACGCACACCTCCTTCTGGAACATCTTTTTTTTTTTTTTTTTGTGGAATTCAGTAAGATATTAATTTCTTTCAGTCCAGACTACTTGGAAGTGGATTCTGATCACACACCCCATTACTGGTGTATCCAGCTCCTCATTGCATGCTCTGAAATTTTTTTGTGTCTGTATATGCAGTCAGGCAGCATGCAGATGGATCAGCCTGAGCACAAGTGACAGATGCTGTCCTTGCTCTCCTTGCCTTCACAGCAGATAGGCTTCTCTTGTAAAGGAAGGTTTTCAAACCTGGAGATCAAGACACCTCCTTCTCAAAACATATTTTCTCAAGTACAGGTTTTGCTTTTGTGTTGCTGTGTGTCATTCTGCTTGTTCCAGTTGCCTTGATCCTACTGATTTTCCAAAGAAGGCTGTTCTCCCGCAGTTATGAAACAAACTTTCTGCAAACTATTATATCAAGCTGGAAGCCAGCAGTCAGTTGCTGCCTTTATGACAGGACTATTATTCTTAGCTAGCACAGTGTGAAAAAAGCAGTTCAGCTCCCTTTCACTTAAAGAATGATGGACATAAGTAAATGTTAGACAAGGTATGGCAACCACACAGAGGGCTTTTCAGATGCTGAAAAACACCTTGAAGGAAATCATGCCCTGAGATTTCTGCAGTCCTTACTCACCTGGATGGTTCTTACTCAGGCAAATAGTTTCCCTGATGACAAAAGGAAGTATTCATGTTAAGGGTTATTAATGTGAGTAAGAACTGCAGGAATTAAGTGAATTTTTGGAGCATGATCTTTCAAAGCTCTCCAAAATGATTGTCAGAAATGAATAGCATTTAGTTTACTGAATCGAAAGAGAATCTGGCATTTGTAAAGAAGGAAGATTTTTATTATTATTAGGATTACAATCAAAGCGTGTGCTTTTCAATAGGCAGCACCTTTTATTTAGTTGTCACTAACATTCTGAATTTAACTGTCTTCCTTCATTTGTAAGCCGGATAGTATATAGAGATATCAGTAGATTGGCTTCAAAGTTTGTTCTGGAGCATTTTAAAGATTAGTAATATTGTAAAGATGTGATTTCTCTTATTTATGTGGGTTCTTAAAAAAAAAAAAAAGTTTGGTTTTCTTTTTTTTTCTACTTCTCAGGGGGTTGCGACATTAGAAAGTTTGGACTGAACTGCAGTTCCACGTAGGAACAAGCTGCTTGAGAAATCTTATTTCTAACAGCCAGGCAGTGTTAGTGTACTTGTTCTTGAAACAATGATGCATTTAATTGTTGGTTTGGAAATTAGAAGCGGCAATAGAAAGTAGGAAGAAGAGCTGTTTCCTTAAGGAAAGGAAACAGAACCTTGTAAAACCTGTAAGTTAGTCATAAGGGTAAGTGAGCAGAAGAAACCAACATGTGTATCCGCTAAGAGAAATGAAAGTGGGAGACGTTGAGCTTCACACAGCATCCTCGTTCTCTGACTACACATCAGTGCTAAGCCATAACAATTATTGGAGTGAATTTAAAACCAACTCACCATCTGTTTTATGGTGCGGGCCAGGTGCTCTGTAGTATAGCACAGTGATTCAATGTTCTGTTTTTCACTAGTAAAACTTTCTTGTACGAATTGAAGGTATGTCTGAAATGCATAAAGCCCGCTGGAGATTTTCATCAAGCATTTATCCTGAAATGAGAGAAAGGTAAGAAGGTCACTTACAGCTCAGGAACACCTTGTTTGTGGTATTGTGTGTGCAGCACAGGTAAGTGGATGATGCTGATACAGTGGAAGTCTGTGCCACGGCAAAGCCAGCTAGAGCCAGCACAAATCTTTAGGTCAACTCCCACAGGTTTTTTGGAGCAGTTAAAAACTGCCCTAGGCATAGAGGATTAGACCAGAAAGGAGAGCAGTGATTCCTTGCCTCATTGAAGCCGGTAAGCAGACACCCGTCCTCCTCTGTCACCTTGGGGAGGTTGAGGTTGTTCTGGACGAGCATTTCCATGCTGTTCTCGCAGACGGTAAACTTCTCGCACATCTGGGGAAGAGACAACGAGAGGTTTCATAGCACCTTGGCC
>NW_009944833.1:0-16948 GCF_000696875.1 Nestor notabilis
AGGCTCTGGGGACCTGCTGATGGCATTTCATAGATTCCCAGACTGGTTCGGGTTGGAACGGGCCTCAAACCTCACCCAGTTCCAACCCCCTGCCACGGGCAGGGACACCTTCCACTAGACCAGGTTGCTCCAAGCCCCGTCTCAGCTGGCGTTGAACACTGCCAGGGATGGGGCAGCCACAGCTTCTCTGGGCAACCTGTGCCAGGGCCTCAGCACCCTCACAGGGAAGAACTTCTTCATATATAATCTGTCAATTATTAGATTCTACAACATGGATTAGAAAAAACAAAACACTTCCAGATTCTTGCAGTAATAATTAATGCCTCTGAAGTGTTTCTGGGCTTTATTACAGTTACATTAGACTGTTTGGAAAACAAAATAGACTTTTTGTAATACTGACTTTTTGTAATACTTTTTGCAATACTGAGTCTTCATTGCAAGGGCAACTTTTGATTTTTTTTCCCCTTTATGCAGGGATCAAAGCTGGAAATCCCTCTGTGGCTTGCTAAAGGTCTGCATGACAGCAAGCGAAGAATAATTTCTGTGGAACTGCCAAAGATTTACAAGGAAGCCTGGAGGACAGTGCTGAGCGCTGATGCCAATGTGGTTGATCTGCATAAAATGGGGCCATACTACTATGGCTTTGGCTCACAGCTCCTGAATTTTGACAATCCAGAGAACCCTGAGATAGCCCAGACTATCCTGCAGGCAAGTATCTGAACTAAGTCTTGAAATTTGGTTGTATGTTTTTCCATCTTCCTCTTGTTCCCAGCTGCTCAGCAGCCTTCAAGAAGAATAACCATTTGTTTTAATTCAAATGACTGCTGAATTGATGATGCTCTTCTAGATCAAGCTGTAGGATGACCCTTTTGGCAGCTGTACAGTCTGGTGGTAGAAGCCTCGACTATGCACCCAGGAGTGTAATTTTAGCTTGGAGTTTTCGCACTGTCAATATGGTATTTCATAAAATCCTGTAAAACTAGAGGAGACATAAGATTATTTAATTGTGCCCCCAAGGGAGGATTAATTCACCCTCTGTTCTTTCTATTTTTCTACTGGGTTTTTAAAGCTCTGTAATGATGACACTTGACACTGCTCAGGGCAATCCATTTCAGTGCTTTGCCATCCTAATCATAGAAACTTTCCTCTCATGTCTAAACTAAAGCTCCTTCACAGCAATACAAGCTCTATTCTGTTTGCCTCATCCGAAGTAAATGCTGAGGATGGATTATTCTTTTCCTTCCTGCAGCAGTCCCAGTTCATTTGCCAACTCTCTGTGGGCCATGCTTGCTAACCTCTGATTGTCCTTCCAGTTGATCTGCATTCACTGTGATGTGCAGTGCCCTGAGCAGCATTTAGTCACCTGCTCAGGACTTGTGCTGATGGAAACAAGAAGATAACTGTAAATTTTGTAGGCTATGGTGCTCATCACTCATCACAGTCTAGCAACTTGTTTTTTATGATGAAGTGACATTGCTAGGTGTTTGGTTTGCAGTCCACAGTAAGATGGTACAGACTGCATACACGGAGAGATATTCCTCTTCCTGCATTCATGCAGTTTCCCGTTTCTGCCTTAATGTAAAACTTCCGTTAGTCTCAGCTGAATTGCCTCCTGTTGTTTTCACACCATGTTTCTAATTTGTCAGGATCTTTATAAATTTAGAGTTTTGCTGTCTAACTTGCTTGCTGTCATCTCCTTCTCCTGCATGTTTCTGGCTAATTTAACAAGTGTAACTTCTATTCCTTTAACAACTAATGTATCAAACAGTACTTGGTTCCAGGTAGACCCCTGTCAAATGCCATCCAGTATGTTCTACACTCCTGATAGGGAGGATGTATAATTGTCTTTACTGACCATGGGTGCCTCCTGACAGGTACCGGTGTGCTGGTCTTTCTCCCTTTGTAAGGCCTGTCATCCTGCCATGATAGTAAACTAGGCTGGGCTCTCAGAGTTGGTTCCTGGAAAATCCATGTTGGCTGTTACTCCTCTGTTTTCTTGCAGAAGTTTATGTGTACTTCATTTATTCCAGTACATTTCCAGGATTTGATACTGATGGATGTGTAATTTCTTGGCTCTTAGTTCCTCCCCCTCCATTTCCCCTATCTCTTTTGAAAGATAGGTAACATCTTTGCCAGTTTCTGGACCTCTGTTCTCCTTAAGCTTTTAAAGATAACCACTAACAGCTCTGAGATTTCTTCAGCCAGTTCTCTAAATAGTCTGGGATGATTGCTATTGGTTTGTTTTTTTTTTTTTCTTTCTCTATTTCTTAGATGAAGACTGATGCAGGGAGGCTTTAAAGCACTGCTGCTTTCTTGGAGTTGTTCACTGAAAGCTCTCTTTCTGCGTTGGGGAAGATAACCACACCTTTTCTTGTCTTTTCTCTTTGTGCTAATGGACATCTTGGGGAAAAAAGCCACATTAGCACACATTATTTACTGATAGAAAAATCAAAGCACACGAAGTATGCTTTTCCCTGATTAAAAGCAAACGAGGAGAGTTGTGCTGACTTTAAAAATAAACAAAATGCCAAAAAAAGCCTCTCTCCCAAACATTCGGGGACTATATATATATATATATATATATGCGAAGTGTAACTATTTGGTAACAAAGCCAGAAAGAGAGTTATTAATTTATAATGTATTTGTTTTATAAATAAATCTCTAAAACCCTACAGTTCTAATAATTAAAATCAGCTTCTGAAATAATAAAGCACAGTTCTCGAAGACTTTCAACCTTTTTTTTTAATCCCTAAGAGCAAAGATAAGGGAAATAAAAATCCTTAAATATGTCTTGTTGCTTAGCTTTTTAAAATGTAATTTATTAGTTGTAGATTTGATTTTGGGTTTTTTTTTTTCACCTTTTTCATGGCTAAGTGTTTTTTCAGCATACTAAAAGCTCTACAGTGGTGGCTTGGCTGAACTGCCAGGCCCTTTTACAAGTTGCAGTTTGTATGTTCCTGCAGCAGCTGCTGTGGCGTGAGATCTGTTCTACCTGCTCTAAAGCTGTGATTGCTTGTGAAGTGAGATAGAATAGATTGTAATTGTGTTATACCTTGTGCTCTGCTCAAGCCTGTCATTAGGAAGGAGCCAAAGCCTAATTCTGTACTTGCTTCCCATCCAGTAGATCAGGCACTGATCTTCCAGGTCAGGCAGGAAAAGTTTTGTCTCTGTATCCAATGTTAATAGGTGCTATGCTGTTTGCAGACCTTTGCCCAGTTGTGAGCTTACACCCAAATGTGTAAGCTTTTCAGTCTTTGAAAGCTCAGACTCTAGCATGTGAGCTGGAGAAACCTCTGTGTCACCTGTCAGTAATTCTGCTTATCTTCTTTAGACATTTATTAGCCGTTTTCGTCGTATCATGGACTCCTCTCAGAATGCCTACAACGAAGACACATCAGCACTGGTAGCTCGGCTGGATGAACTGGAGCGAGCCTTGTTTCAAGCTGGCCAGAAAGGGCTGAATGACTTCCAGAGCTGGGAAAAGGGACAGGCTTCTCAAATCACAGCCTCCAGTCTGGTCCAGAATTATGGGAAAAGAAAGTTCACAGAGGTGGATGGTTAAAAGCCTGAAGAATGTGGAGCTACAGTGAGGGACACCAAGAGATTTACAGTCTGTCTGTCACAGAAGATAAAGATGAATCAGCTTTGGGGAAGGACAGGCAAACTGTCCATTAGTGGGAATTCTTCTCTTTAACATCTTCAGATCAGACTCGTGTGATTTTTTTAAAGGCAGACAGCAAGGGTATAAAAAAGAGATGGCATCACATTGCTGGACAGCTTTACAGCTTACTCATACCATTTCTGAGGTTTTGCACTTCAAGTGTGTACTAGATGGCTGAAAAGGTATGAGAGGATTTTCTAGAAGGGTCATTAATATTTATTATTCTTTATCTCCCCAGCTGATACTTACTATACAGGATCTGTCTGGAAACAAGTGTAATTCTTTGTATTTCATCTTGACCGTACCATTCCAGCCTCCTGGGAACAGCAAACGCCAGGTTCCCTGTTCTTTGGAGAGCCCCAGTGATGATACAAACCATACGAAATTTTATCCCATTTCTTACAGACTGACATGGAATGGGTTAGGGTTAGGGTTTTGCTGACTTTTGTACATAGGGTTAGCACCCTGGCAAAAAATGCCTCCTCTAACCCATGGAGCGAGCAAAGAGGCCATGCAGGTCTCACGTGCTGCCTCATCTTTTCTCTCCTTTGTCCTGTGGTCCTGATGCTGCACGAGGTGGAGAATGTTCTTGTTTGATGAGACTGACTTTCACAATGGATGCGTCTCTGTGCTGGATGTTAAACTCTCTGCTTGTTTTACAGAGGAGGCAACAGAAGGCAACAAAGAGTTAGTCTAGACTGGATCAGAAGCAGCAACTTTAATGGAAGCTCTCCGCCATTACCAAGCTCTGATCCATCTGTTTTCCCATGAGAAATTGTTCTGATTCCTAAATTCGGTCCGTATAAGGGACAGAGCAAATGCACTGAATTTCCATCCTTCTGATCCATCTAAATGATCCTAGTAAATGTCATTCTTGCCTGTTGGCACCTTGCTAAACAACACAGTGGTTATCATCCTGTGTGGGTGCTCTTAAACCTACGTTATCTGAAGTCCTGCTGGATTGGAGACAGAAAGCACATGGCTGTCTCTATAGGACTTAGTTCCTGCAGTCATCTGGATGGTTGTCCTTCAGAAGCAGGTATGGGATGTGGGTGCTTCAAAGCATCTGTAGAAGGTGGACCTAAGTAGAGGAGGCAGACAGTAGTGATATGGAGTGCTTCCTTTTCTGTGGGAGTTACTGGGAGGTGACAGCAAGATCCAAATCCTGGGAATTGTTACTGGACTTGCAGATGCACTTGGATATTGGATACTTCAAAGTAGAAACCTCAAGTACAAAGGGTGCATGGCCATTTCTTGGCCAGAGGAGTAAAAGCTCTGCCTCTGGAGGTGGTGAGAGGGGACAGCGTGCCAGTGTCACTAGCACCTTGGTGTCTCTGCCTCGGCTGCCCAGGGCCATCTGTCCTACCAGGGAGGCTAATGGGAAGCTGTGCCTGGCAAAGTATTTGAAGTATGTGCAAGATAAATGCTGCTGCACTTAAGGACTTAATGGCACATAATAACCTGTGCATTTTGATGAAGCTTTTGTCTGTTGTCCATTTTTGGATTTTTATGATGAATAAATATTATGTAACAGGATGCTTATAATGCCAAATGTCTGTTGTTAATTGCCCTGCAGCAGGAAAATCAGGCATAGATTGGAAAGTGCAGCTCTCTACAAAGCCACGCCCATGTTGGATAGTGCAGTCCTGCTTGTATAATTTTCCTCTTGCAGGTAACATGCTCAAAGCTACATTTGTGCAGCCATGCAAGAGTAGAAGTAGTTCCTGTCTGCCTTGTCCCCTGTGGATAAGAGCTGTTTGTTCAAGTCATAAGAGAGACACTGCCAGCCAATCAATAAGCTATTGATTTTATAAATTGTATTTCTGTGGCACATGAGAGGGTGATTCTGAGTTACCTTGACTTTGGTGTGGAGTGGTGGTGGCAGATGGAAATTGGGCGTCTCTATATTCCTACGCTGTAGCTTTGACTTCCTGTAGCACGTCAAAGCTGTGATCAGTGCTTCAGCTGCAAGGGGAGCAAGTCCATCTGTGGTTGGATCTTGTTTAGTGGTAGACTTGGCAATGCTGGAGCAAAGGTTGGACTTCATGATCTTAAAGGTCTTTTCCAACCTGGTTGATTCTGTGATTCTATGATTCTGTGATGAGAAGTATTTTTTAATTGGAAGGTATATTTTAATGAGATGGTGGTTTTGAGATCTAGTGGATTTATAAGCATAATTACTATATCATCAGTTTCCTACATTTGTAACAACATTCTTCTTCTCTGTGTTAAGTACAGACAGTTGCTCATTTGCCAACATTTCGTTCAGCTACTTTCAGAGTGGGGAGAAAAGAAATCACTGGAGTAATACTCAGTGTCACTGTTTTTTTATAAGTAGGCAGTGTCATTTTCAGTAATCCTGAGTGTTTAGGAGTGAACACCAGTAAGACCCTTAAAAATCTGATCCTGTAATTTTTAATGACAGTATTTTGGTTAGGAACTTGATGTTCAGTGGATTTTTTTCATTTATTGCTGTCTCAAGTGCTTTTTTCCCATCCAGAAATGCAACAAAAGTGTGCTCTGTACTTTTTACAGCACAAACTATCCTTTATAACTGTACTGCAGCAACCTATAAGCTAAAGGAGTTTGACCTCATGTGTTTGCATACTGGCACAATAAACCCTCATTACAGAGGTCTGAAAAAGACTTAAAATTGTCACTTCTCCCCATGTCCCTTGGCTTTTAAACTGGGGGACTACTGATGTTCATGAGAAAGCAGTCAATAGGCACCTTTTACAGGACTGCCACAATGGTTTTAATTGCTTATTTTTTATTGGATTGCAAAATTTGATATGTTCATTGGTTATGCATTCACATGGAATGTTTGTTTGGGTCTTAATGGCCTGCTTTTGGGAAGATGTATGAGCTGACTTGGCCCAATCCTTTCCCTAAAGTGAGGAGTTGGACTCAATGATCCTTATGGGTCCCTTCCAATTTGAGATATTCTATGATTAGCCCCATCTAACCCATCTCAGGATGATGTTTGTCCAGCCAGGCCTTTAGAAGCTGCCTCTGCAGGAAAGCCCACAGCCTCCCTCCACAGTCTGTTCTCATGCCTGGCTGCAACCTATGATGAACAAAGTCAAAGCTGTGCATTCACTGACAGAGCAGAAGACGGGGTCAGTGGAGCTTCCTGGCAGTGAATTCCTGCTGGAATGGTTACTAAAACCAAGTGATTTTCCTCACCTACATGTTACATTAACTTCTCATAATACTCTAAGCTCCTCTTGCTAATCTCTTCCCTATATTTTTTTTCAAGCAGGTGAGGCAGCATAGAGGGTTGACCTCCAGTTAGATACAGAATAGCTCTGAAATACAGCTCTCAAATAGCACTTTCTCAGCTATCTAAATCACCCTTTCACAAAACACTCATGTTTCTTCCTTGGTCTTCTTTGCTTTAAACAATGTCTGTCTTTGTCCTCTGGCACTGATTTATTTTTGGTCAGCAGAATGAAGGGGTTCATTGCTTCTGCCAGCCTCAAGCCTGGAAGTGGTGTCATTCAGACCCAGCAGCAACCAGGAGGAGCAGCAGCAAGAAATGTTTTGAGAACTGATAAACTGTAACACCACAGATTGTAAGAGAAACCTAAATGAGGAGCACAAGCCTTTCTGGTCTTGATCAGGGATTTTTCTACCCATTTTTTGGTGACCAGCTATTATTACAAGAGCTGAATTCAAAATTTTAATTGAGCCAATTGCTTAACAGAACTGTGACGTAATGCAGTAGAAGCACAGTGTGAATGCTTTCTTCAGACAGAGCTGCTTCTGTTCCCAAATGTGGTTTTTATGAGACACATTGTCTGGTGGTAGCACAGCATATGGCTCAGTAGTTTGTAGCTTTATTTAAGAACTTGCTATTCATCTGGCTCTGCTCTCTGGCAGGGGCAACTCAAAGCTGTTCCTTGCCTCAGTTTCCTTTTCTGTCAAACGATGGTAATACTTCCTTATTAGGACGGTATTTTGTCCTCTGGATAAAGACAGTATCTTTGTAACAGCAAATATGCCAGCCAGATTATCCCAGCTCTGCTACATCTGCCAGAGCTCATGTTCTTACTTGGTACGTACTTGTCAGAGCTAAAATATTCCCCTTTTCAGAAATCACTCTGGTTTTCTTCATCAGTCCATTAAACCCTTACTGCTGAGCTTCCTCAGACTGACACTTACCTGATAACGTAGAAGAGTTAAGACCTGTTCTAGTGGAAGGTGTCCCTGCCTGTGGCAGGGGCTTGGAGCTGGATGAGCTTTAAGGTCCCTTCTAACCCAAACCAGTCTGGGATTCTATGAAGTGCTTTCCCAGCTCTCTGCCCTTCTCTCCTACCTGAACAGCCACTTGGCTCTGCAGAGTATGGCTGAGTATACAGTGCTGTCCTGGGTTCAGCTACAGCAGTCTTTTTTTCTCCTTCTTAGTAGCTGGTGCAGTGCTATGGTTTTGACTTTCAGTCTGGGAACAATGCTGATAACACCGATGTTTTTTAGTTGTTGCTCAGTAATGTTTACTCTGACCAAGGACTTTCTCAGTCTCATGTTCTGCCAGGGAGGAGGGGAAGCAGAGACAGGACACCTGACCTAAACTGGCCAAAGGGGTATTCCATACCACAGCACGTCATGCCCAGTATATAAACTGGGGAGAGTTACCCAGAAGGCCCAGATAGCTGCTCGGGTCGGGCTGGGTGTCGGTCAGCGGGTGGTGAGCAGTTGTGTCCTCTCCCCTTGTTATTCCTCTTATCATTATTATTGGTAGCAGTAGTGTTTTGTATTATACCGTAGTTACTGGAGTGCTGGTATCTCAACCTGTGGGAGTTACATTCCTCTGATTCTCCTCCCCATCCCTCTGGGAGTGGGGGGAGTGAGCAAGCAGCTGCGTGGTTCCAAGTTGCCAGCTGGGCTTGAACCACAACAAGTGCCAATTCCTATCCAAGCCCCATCCAAGCTGGCCTTGAACACTGCCAGAGATGGGGCAGCCACAGCTTCTCTGGGCAACCTGTGTCAGGGCTTCAGCACCCTCACAGGGAAGAACTTCTTCACAAGATCTCATCTTGGTCTACCTTTATTCTGAAACTAAACCTGATGTGGTGTCATCAGGACCCTGGGGATGTGCTGACACACATTAATGTTGTGTGCACATGCTGTGGAGAGGATGTCAGCGTAGTGTGGCTAGGCAGGAGCTGAACATACGTGTTACTAGTCTAATGAGTTTTTATATAGTTTATAGAGTCCTCTGACCTTGTGTGCACAAATCAATCTGATCTCTTCAGCATGAAGATACTTCCGCAATGAACTGGGGTCAATGAAGGTGAAAGCTTCACATTGTGCTCTCTGCTCAAACAATACCATCATCTCAGCCTACAGTAGATACACAGTTGGGTTGGACTTTTAAACCCTGCTGGTGTTATGCAGTTTAGTGTCTCACACCCTTCCTGCCAGAGGCTGCAGCAACCTCTTGGCTGCTTGCTGTAGGGCACACGTTGGGATATCCCAGTAGCGGAGTTTGAAACGACGGCCACAGGAAAGCCCTTGGCCTGGGAGGACCTGTGCATGCACTGCTTGTGGGCAGCCAGGAGAGGGTGCACAGAGCTTAAGACATTGTTTTTGTGCGGGTCCTACTGTAACTGCTTTAAGTTGTAGGTAGCGAGAACTCTTACTTGGCCTGTAAGGTCAAAGTAGGCGTCTACGTGACATTCTGTTGTATCTGCCAGGTGAAAACACAAGTCAGGGAGATTCGAAGTGGTGTAAGTTGTGCTACCTTGTCCTAGATTTGAGCATACAAGAAGAGTGGATGTTATGGTTATAGAGGCAATGAAAATCATAAGATCATTGAATTATTTAGGTTCAAAAAGACCTTTAATATCATTGGGCCCAACTGTTAACCCAGCACTGCCAAGCCCACCACTAAACCATGTCCCTTAGCATCACATCTATACATCCTTTAAACACCTCCAGGGATGGTGACCACCATTTCCCTGAGTAGCCTGTTCCAGGGCTTCACAGCCCTTTTGGCAAAGAAATTGTTCCAGGAGGTATTATTGCTGATTGCTGTGTAAGGAGGGAAGTGGGGAGAAAGCTGCCGAGAAGCAGGGGAGGAGATGGACTGGCACTTGGCTGTGCCACTTCAGGCAATGTGAGGTGTGCTGGGCACAGCCTGTGTGGGTGCAGGACTGGCATTGTGCTGGAGCAGTCAGTGCCCCAAGGGCTCCTGCAGCCCAGCTGTGGGCTGGGGAGGGGCAGGCTGCAGGAGTTCTGCCTTCTGCTGCTTATTCCTCAGCTGGAAAGCCTGGGAAGTAGAGTTAGAAACTTGAAGAAGTAAAGTTGCGTCTGCTGCCTTCTCCCCACCACTTGCTGGAAAGAGCTCTCCTAGCTGCCAAGGAGCAAGAAAATCAGCCTTGGAAGAGTTGCCACCCACAGCAGCCCTGAAGCACCTAGTCATGGGAGCAGCATGCATGGGAAGGCAGCCAGCCACATGGAGCAAGGCAGGGGGGCAGCTGCACTGATCTCTTTGGGTCTGCTGGGTCAGGAGATGAAAGGTAGGAAGAGACAATGGGAAGAAGAGCAGGAAAGGAGAGGAGGAGTACCTGGAGGATCTCGGGAAGCATGTCAGCATTCAGCGTGGTTCTCCCTCAGTTAAGAGAAGTGTTTCCATTCTAAGCAGTTTGACATCTCAGGAAATAAACTGCAGGACCATTTCCAGGCTGCACATCATTACATGGTTTTTCTGAGACTAAAGACTGGGGTGAAGAAAAGTGGAGAGGCAAAGGAGAGGGACCTCAGGGAGTGAAAAAGAATGCAGAGGGGGCTTGAGACAAGGACTAAAGACAAGAAGAAAGAGGAAGACTGTGAGCTTCCACTTCCCCTGGGCACTGTCTCCATTGAGTATGCCTAATGGCTCTGGCTTCCCAGAGGATATTGCTTCTGAGGGCCTCTTTCCTGGGTGCTGAAGTCTGGCCAGGCTCTACCACGCTGGTGTCAAGCTTGTAGGGAACCAGCAGAGCTGACCCTCTGCTGCGAGCGAGCAGAGCAGCACGAGGAGCATGAGGAGCAGCTCCTCCACTCCAGACCACTGGAAAATTACAAAGGACAGCTCAGCCCCAAAAAGCCAAGGTATTTGTTCTGGTTTCCGAAACACTTCATTAATGTCATTGACAATACCAGCAGGTTCCTGAGATTAGCACACTTCTATTTTTGAAGAGTTATTTCTCGGGGCAGGCTGCCAAGCAGTGCCAGCAGCCTTAGTATCCTTTCTATCTGAATTGGCAGGACATACTGGTCTTTTGCCTTTCATAAGCCTTCGTGAAGCCGTGTAGCTGCAGCTCTTCAGAATGCTTCCCCACACCTCTGAGGGGACGTACCTTCTTTGGAGTTTGCAGCTAACTCTGTGGCAAGACACAAATCCCTTGTGTGCTAGGACAGAAGCCACTTTAGTGCTGGGTTGCAGACAGCACCCGGGCTGAGCAAGGTCTGGGGTGCAAGGATCATGCAGGGATGCAGGTGAAGTGTGCAGGGTGTCAGGGTGCTCTCTAGCTGTACCTAGGTCTTCGTGTGAGTTCCAAGCACAGCTTCTCGGGGAGCAGCACGTTGTGCTGATGCAGCAGATGAGGGATGTGGCTGCCTCACGCTTGTTCCTGGGCACTGCATCCTGCTGTGTCAGGATGTGGCATCACTGTAGTCACGGAGAAAGGAGCTGGGGGAAGGTGAGGTTCCTCTGTTCATCAGCTCAGCCCCCTTGGAAATGCAAATAATGGGACCTGCTTCTCCCCAGCTCCAGCTGGAAGGTGTATGAGCACAGCAGCACTCCAGCCCCAAACCCATTTCATACTGGTATTCTTTCCTGAGGGTGTCTTTAATGCCTGATGTTCTGATATGAGAGCTGTGCTTGAGTCACGGCACTCAAATGCATTGTGATCTGTTCTTGCCCCTGTTTCTGGCTCAGGTTCTCATTGAGAACAATGTGTTGAAAGTATTTTACTTCCAGTTAGCCTATGAAATAGAGGGCGAGCCCCAAGGGTGGAAATTGCTTTAGAGCTTGGAAGCTGTCTCCTGTTTATGCTGGGATCCTGCAAGATCAGAGAAAACCAGCTTCACTGAGAAATTGCAATCCTAAAGACAGACTCAGCATTGGCCCCTTCCAGATTCCTCTGTGCCTAAAAATGGGCAGTGGTAAGGTGATGCCTCCTGAGGGTCATGATGGTGCTGTTACATCTGTGCTGTGATACTGCCATACAAAAAACATGGCAAAAAGCAAGTGGAGGTTTCAGAGGCACAATCAGTGCTCTCAGCTTATGTGGCTTTTAAGGTTGGGCCTGCCTCTAGCTGTCCTGTTGTCCCTCAAGGGCTCTTGGCTCTCCCTAGGTAAAGCAGAAGCATGAGGAGGATTACAACAAACCTTCAGGAACAGGAGGATTCTGCTGGACATAAAAGGCAAGGTTTTCCCTGACTTCAGACCAAGAAGCTGTGAAACGCTTAGGATGCAGTGTGGCTTTTTTTCCTCAGGCATTAGAGAAGAAGGGGAGGGAGAAGATGACCACACAGCAACAGTCCTGTAACTGACGTCTTGGCAGCTTGGGAGGAAGCAGTAAAGCAGACACAGAAATGAAGCACCATCAAAACAACCTTCAAATGTGCTTGTTTCCTTGCTGTGGGATTGGACTCTGCAGGGTGTGTGTACCTTGGTGGGCAGCCTCCCACCCCAGCAATGATTTAAGATGCGTTTCTTGTCTTTGCCTCACTTACAAGTACAAGATTTGCAATTTATTTGAGTGTTTAATTGATACCTGGGGGAGTAGGAGCTAATGGATCCTGCAGCCCCTTTCTGAAGTGCTTTTTGTGCCAGGGTGGCTGACCAGCCACTGTTACTGCTGGGGACAGCTCTGTGGCTGGGTCGGGAGCAGAGTGCACGTCCTGGTCAACATTAACTGAACAACTGTTGGCATCACACTGTTTGCAGAGGCTTTTAGAGAATTCCTCCTCACTGTGCTGGTGGAGACCTGTGTTTTCCTGGGCAGAGCTGTGCTTTGTTGTGCTGCTTCTGGGTTTATGCAGTGCAGGGTGGATACACCCAGCCCTGGCTGGAGGCTGAGCTGTGATTTTCCTTTGCAGTTTGGCCTCTCAGGTGCACACATGCAGCTCTAGCTGCCTGGCTGAGGCTGCCCCATGCTGACACAGGCAGAATGGGGTGAGCAGACCATCGCCTCCCTGGATGGCCAGGCCTGCTCCTGGCCATGCTGCTCCCCTCATGAGCACTGCTCTGCATTTACACCAGCATCCTCCAAGTGAGGCCCTCCCTGGGCAGGCCATGGTGGCATCTAACCTGATATATTTCTGAACATTCCTGCAAAGCAACTCTACCCTTAACCCTGGATCCAAGTCCTGGCTGGCCAGGCTGTGCCCACTCTGGGCCTTCAACTGAGTCAACAGGGCAGGATTGCACAGGGAAAGGAAAATAACTGTGAATCAGGTCTTGGGAACAGCATCTACTTTGTGGCAGAGACCAATTTAATCTCCTTAGCAAGCGCCTCAACCATAAGAATCAGCAGGATGCTAATTAATTGAGAGGCACTCAACAACAGACATTGAGATCCCTCCTGGCTTTAAGTGAAACCCTTTTGGGTTTGGCAGTGGTAGCTGTCTGCTCTCCTAATAAGTTGTTCTGCCTTGGGGCTAAAGCTGTGAGGGGGGTGTCTCAGCTTCAGTTACCCTGTGGCTGCCCATCCCACTGCTGTTTTGGTGGGTCTGAGACATCCACATGCCAGGGAGATGATGCCACATCTGTGTGCTGACAGGGAAGCACCCAGAGCAGCCAGAAAGCACTCCTGACCCTGACTTTTGGCCAAGGGAGCCAGTGGACAGGGTGGCTGTGATCCACTGAAGCCCACACCCTGCCTCTTCCCTGCCCTTCTGTTCTAGAGCTGCCTCCTCACCTTTCACCCTGGAAGCCCATGATCAGATTAAGCTCAGCATGTTAATTGGCTGTGACAGCTCATTTTGTTATCTTATGTTTAGTTATTGACAGAATGCATGTGACTGGATTCACAGGGAAGGTCAGTGCCACGCTGGGCCAGAGGCCCAGGATGTGGGATGGGTCTCCAGAACCAGCTGTAAACCCATGTTACCATCACACAGCCAGCAGCAGCACATCAGGGTTGACTTTACCCCAGGGATGTGCAACACCCTGCTGCAGAGGACATGGAGGCTGGAAGAGAAGCGGGTTTGAATGGGTGTCTGGCACCCACTGGTGAAAGCCACTCCTTTCAGGGCTGCTGGAGACAAGGACTGGATTTAAAGCCCCCGAGCTGGGAGAATGTGCTGGCCTGGATAGCACTGGTATCCAGCCCTCCTGGAACTAGTTTGGTGACTTATCTTAGTTTTGTCTTGTGCTTTTACTAAAAAGGACAGGGCTAAAAGAGGAAGGAGACGATGAGCAAGAAGGGAGGTGTGTGCTGCATGGCTGGGTTGGTGCTCCCACACACAGCCCAGCTCCTGGGGGAAGCTCCTTAGCAGGAAGCTGCTGCAATTCAGTGCTCCAGCTCAGGCAGGAATGACAGGGGCTGGAAGGGCAGCAGGCTGGGTACCTCGAGGGGCTGGACTTGCAGAATGGATGGATGGATGGCGGCTATGTGCAGAGCAGGGGGGCATGTTCAGCTCCCCACTGTTAAGTGCCTGCTCTTTCATCCTGGCTAAAAGTTGGGTGGCTCAAGAGAAGGACTCCAGAAATGTTGGCTCTGGCTTCCCATCACTGGTGGGTTAGGGTGTTTACAAGTGCCCCATCTTCAGACAGGTTCAAGGAGTTTGATGGGGGCTCTCCAGAGAGGAGCAGTTGCTGAGTGATAATAAGGGACTGTGAAGACACATTGGTGGGTTTTGGCTAAGAGCTCCAAAATCCTGGCTGAGTCACTCAGACATGCTCAATGTACCTTTCCAAGGAGCTAGAGAGCTGACAGAGGAAGTTTTACGGTCTTCCAGTGAGCCATGAGCTGTGGGAGGAAGGGCTGAAGACCCACCTCGATGGTGGAGAGGGTTATGTGGCAAAAGGGGGATGCTAAGAGTTAACCTGCTGTCTTGGGATAGCATGTGATGGTGCCTTTGGCCAGCCCTTTGCCTCTCTCCCAGCATCTGCCAGGTCCATGGCCCAAATGCAGCACAACAAGAGAGTGCATTAGTGAGAAGTAGGATGAAATCGTTAATGCTGCCCCAGAGCTAGAGTTATTGATCAGCTGCAGGCCAAGGAGAAGGTCAGGGGCAGAGCTGGAGGGGTGAAGGGGTGCAGGCAAGGGGAGCTGGATTTCTTGCTGCTCCCATGAAGGCTTTCAGGATGAGGAAGGAGGAAAGGATGCAGGTGGCTGCTCCAGCCTCTGCACATGTGTTCTCCTGCCCAGGCGCAGATTGGCTGTGCTGGAGCCCTTTCTCTGTGTATTGCTCTGCCCCACTGCATCCCCCTCCTGACCCAGGCACCCTGCAGAGAAGCTGATGCCTGGAAAATGCCTTCCCTGTGCTCCATGCTCCTCTGTTTTCATGACTGAGACCCTACGGAGCCCCCAGCCCTTGGGGCAGAGCTGGCTCCACTCCTGCTAGCACCCTGCCTCCAAGCACCAGGAATTCACTCCCTTGCTGGTTTTGCCCAAGGCTTTGCTGTCCTTCCTGTCTGACAGCCCCTTCTTAGCCCTGCACCCCACTGAGGATCCCGAGCCAGGGCCCCAGCCTGGCTCCATCTCAGGTGTGCTGAGGAAGTTCTGGGAGTTGGGGCAGCACACATGGAATAGAGGTGGTGGGTGCCCATCCCACCAGGGCTCCCTGCAGTTTGAACACAGAGGAGAAAACCCAGATCCAGCCTTGTAACAGTATCAGCAGCATTTTGCTGTCTCAGCAGGAGGGTTGCCAGGCTGACCTGAGTTTGCTTCCTGTCTAACCAATGCTGGAAGCCAAATAATCATCTGCTTTAAAAAATCTGCCCTGCCAGCCCACAGGAAAGTGGGACCCAGGCACCCTCAGCTGCTGACATGTCCTGGTCACGGGAATCACAGAATCCCAGACTGGTTTAGGTTGGAAGGGACCTTAAAGCTTTCCTAGTTCCAACCCCCTGCCATGGGCCTAGAGCGGGTTGCTCCAAGCCCCGGCAAATCTGGCCTTGAACCCTGCCAGAGATGGGGCAGCCACGGCTTCTCTGGGCAACCTGTGCCAGCGCCTCAACACTCTCACAGGTAAGAGTATCAAACTCTAAATCTCACCACAAGGTGACCTTGGAAGGAGCTCATGAGGCTCCCGGGTACCCCAGCAGCAGTGGGACACCCTCCCCATTTTCTGGCCAGTTATCATGGCCAGAAATGACTCATGGAATGGTCTGGGTTGGAAGGTGACGTGCAGAAAGCAGACTCCACAATCTGTAAGGTTGTAAAGTAGGTATGTTTATTCAGCGCTGGGCAGCACGGGGGGTAGTCCCACCAAAGCTGTGTGCACCTGTTGTGACAATTTGTTCTAAATTTATACAGTAACTGTATACATGAGATTTCCTAATACGCCTGTACATATGTATGACCTGTCCCCATGTCGTATTAAAATTAGGGCTCCTCCTCCTTGCACCTGTGCAGTGTCTCCTGGTGGCGGTCTTCTGGGGTCGTGGGGGATAGGTCTTCCTCACCATGCACTCTTCACCCCTTGGTCTTGCACATGCTCAAAGTTCTCTTGGTTCTCCCCAAACTACAAGGTCAGCTTCAGCCGGTTAGGAACTAGTTCTTGTGCGAAACCGCTAATTTTATCTGGTCCTTGCTGATTTCAGGGACTGCCGTTTGTAACAAGTCACAAAGCTTCTTTATAAAACATGTTACAACTTAATGATTATCTACCCTACAATTCCCTATTTCAGTCCCCCCTTTTCTATAAAATTAGTAAATTCGTTTACTATGTTTAATCTCATTCTAACATCTCCTCAAAGTACTTATTAGATTCAAGTTTTCGGCGAAGTTGATTCTTCTTCCACTCACTATAAGAACCTCCTGTACTTTGAAAGCAGCACAAACAACATCGGATTGTTAGGCAAAGTATTATAGTTAAAAAGGCTATCACTATTACTGTGACAAACAATTGTTTTAGCCATGTTAAGTTCGGTAACCAAGAGGTTAGTTTTTCCCATAATTCTTCAGATCCCCACGAGGTAATATCTAGTGTTATTTTGTGGAAAGCACTGAGCTGTTCCCGGATCTCGGATGAGTCAGTGGAAATGCGTTGTTGCTGGTCTACATAACTACAGCATGTGTCATTGATCACTTTAAAAACGCCCCCTTCTTTAACATATAGCATGTC
>NW_009944834.1:0-3261 GCF_000696875.1 Nestor notabilis
CCTAACTATTCTATGATTCTATGATTCTTTCCTATGGTAAAATGTCTGGCAGGAAAGAATTGCTTAATTAAGAATCTTTGATATGCTATCTATATTCACAACTACACCTGTAAACATGATATTAAAAATAAGTCTGGAGATTCAAATCTATTATCAACTGGGATAGAGGAGAAAAATATGTTTTACCTGTTTTTGAGCATATTTAGACATATATGTAGAGCAGATTTATCCTGACAAACATTATGTGATTTGAGAAGCTAAGTCTGTTTTTTATGATGACCAAGACTAGATGCCATCTGATGCTTTTCAGAAGTTATAGAAATTACAGATTATTGTAATATCTATATGCTGAAGAGACTAGCAAGGTAGAAGCACCATTAACTAAAGGAGAATTCTTGACTTATTGTTGAACAGAAGACAGAAAATTCAATTACAGCACATTCAAGTGATTAGTACTTATGCTCAGTCACGCATATTTTATCTTAACATACCTCAGGTGAAATTGTTTTCAGATTAATGCTTCTTAAGCAATGGTCTGGAAGATATCAAAGCACTACATACAAACAGCCCTAACATTGAGCCAAATTTTGGTGAAAGAAAAAGAAAAAAGGGGGGAAAAAAAAAAAAGAAAGGGGAGGGGGAAAGGGGAGGAGAAAAACCAAAGAGAAAAAAAAAAAAGAGAGATTCAAAGGACACTCCCTTATAAAAATCTCCTCAATTCAGTTTAATCTATTTTCCAGACCTTATATTTTGTATATTTAAGACTGGGTCTTGCTTCTAACGATTGGTAGCATTTTTCTTTAACTATTCCACCTGTTATATATATGAACACACACAGATATCCCTGTATTTTGGTAATACTCACCAATTAGCCTTAGGATAAGATTATGTCTTCAATTTTATCTGCTTTTTCTTAAATGCTCTCTGTAAAAAGACTCTCAGTGCAATTGGCATTTTGACAAAAATGATCAGTAACAGACTCTCAGCAAGAAAACAGAAAAAATAAATAGGGAAAACAGCGAAACAGTCAGTTTTCTATGACCTCACCTCCCCAAAAAGGTGTTTAACAGTATGACAGTATCTGTGCAAAGTATTAGATCAACAGGTAAGTTAGATGTTAGTAAGTCATCAACTGGAAGCTGCAGAACTACTGGCAAAGCTCTGCAATGTTACCGCATAAAGCCAAGGCAGCGGGGCAGTGTCAAGTTGTCAGTACAACCTCCATTGGTAAAAGAGGCCAATTTCTTTTCAAAGAAAAGATTCAAGGAACTGCACACTACCGGGCCTGACTTCCATTCCCGGCTATCACTTCAAACTGAGTAAAGTTGCTGGGTACATTGACAAACATGGTCTGTTTGAAAGACCCAGCACAATTTGTGCAGAGGGAAATCCTGGCTCAGAGACGTGCTGAATGGCTAGGTAGGTATCAGTATGTGAGCAATGGCAACCAGTAGGCAAGAGTTATCTAGATTCCCAGAAAAGCACTAATAAGCTTCCACAACAAAGTGAGTTAGAAAAGCTAAGCAGCTGCTGGAGAAAGGCAAAGCTCTTGGTTAAGACTAGTACCAGTTTCATTCAATGACTTCATTAATGCTTTGCAAAAGGCAGTACACTGTGCAGTCTATGTCTGCAGACGACATTAAGATCTTCTGGGTAGTGATACAACTCCTGAGAAATTGACAATTCAAGTGGGCAACATGTTGGCAGACAATCTTCAGAGTTGATAATTGTAAGGCAACGTACCTAGGGAAATTAATCTAAGCCATGTCTACATAAACATGAACTCAGATCTAAGAGCTAAAATGAAGGAAAGGGATCTAGGGGTCATAACTGATGTTTCTCTGAAATACTCAGGTCAATATACAGCAGCAAGAATAAGCCAACAAAATGCTGAGAATGCTTTAGGAAGGATATTGAGAATTTAGTGTCATTTTGACACTACAGAAAACCTTTATCCATGTTTCTCTGCAGCCTGCTGTTTGCGTAGGATCTGCAAAGTAAATATGAAAAAACGTCTGTTTTAAAGTAGATCATGAGATACTTCCACATTAAGTTCTTAGGTTGACTCCACAGATGGAGCAGTAAGTTCAAACAAACATATTCTTTACAACAATAAAAATGATGTAAACTCTCAAACATTTAGCTAGTCTGAAGAATACATCTACTGCTTTCTTAAAGTAACCTTCTTCTTGCTATTAATACTATTCAGTTTAACTTTTTTACCTCCCAAAAAAGGCAAATTGTCTCGTATTTGGTAATGGATAATTTAACTAATACAAAATTGCAAGAATTACAGTGTCGGATGTCTTCAGAGGAAAATAACTGTGACATGAATTAACATGCCCAAAGAAATAATTTCTCTTAGTAAAAAGATGAAGTCAAATATCATAACTGCTATGCAATTTTCTGAAATACCTAAAAAGCCATTTAAAGGAACATAACTACTGTGATAAGTGAGATGAGCGGTAATACTGCAAGGACAGTAACCAGCGAAAGAAATAAAACTCTGTGCATATGGAATAAACCCATCTAAAATAGTGGAAACATTACCAGATGGAACTGGCACACTCTCACTAACAATCAGTATAATAACCATTAATATTCATTAACTTTGTTAGAGTCACGTCGTTACTGTTTAGTTTTACACAGATCTGTGGAGATAAATGTTGAAGATACTGTACAAACCTGATGATGGGGAAACAAATTTGAACAGGAAAAAGGTGTAAGATACACATCCATACACTTATATATCACATTAATACTTAAGTATTTTATGGGAAAATTGGTTTAGATTGTTGTACAGCTTCAGAAATTACCATAGTGCTTGTTGGATGTACATTGACCTGCACTATCCTGCCAGCCATGCACTAAGACTTCGCGCCTCCATCGAGTATTACAAACGTTTCAGACAATCACCACCAAAGTCTCAACATGAGAAGTTCACAATGACCCGGCAGTGTGCGCTTGCTGCCCAGAAATCCAATCATATGCTGGGCTACATCAAAAGGAGCATGCCCAGCAGGTTAAGGCAGGTGGTTCTCCCCCTTTATTCTGCTCTTATAAGACCTCACATAGAGCACTACGTTCATCTCTGGGGCCCCCTACACAAGAAGGATGTCGACCTGCTTGAGTGAGCCCAGAGAAATTGTTGTGGTTCAAGCCCAGCTGGCAACTTGGAACCACACAGCCGCTCGCTCACTCCCCCCACTTCCTTCCTCCCCCCCGCTCCCAGAGGGATGGGGAGGAGAACCGGAGGAATAT
>NW_009944834.1:3331-5248 GCF_000696875.1 Nestor notabilis
TAATAATGGTAAGAGAAATAACAAGGGGAGAGGACACAACCGCTCACCACCCGCCAGCCAATACCCAGCCTGACCCGAGCAGTGATCTTGGCCTTCCGGGTAACTCTCCCCAGTTTATATACTAGGCATGATGTGCTGTGGTATTGAATACCCCTTTGGCCAGTTTAGGTCAGGTGTCCTGTCTCTGCTTCCTCCTGGCTTCCCCTCCTCCCTGGCAGAGCATGAGACTGAGAAAGTCCTTGGTCAGAGTAAACATTACTTAGCAACAACTAAAAACATGGGTGTTATCAGCGTTGTTCCCCAGCTGAAAGTCAAAAACACAGCACTGCACCAGCTACTAAGAAGGAGAAAAAATGACTGCTGTAGCTGAACCCGAGACAGGAGGCCACAAAGATGATCAGAAGGCTAGAGCACCACTCCTTCCAGTACCTTATGGTGGACTAAGAGAATGCTGAAAAGAGACTTTTTACAAGAACATGTACTGACAAGACAAGGGGGAATCATAGAATCATAGAATAGTTAGGGTTGGAAAGGACCTTAAGATCATCTAGTTCCAACCCCCCTCCCATGAGCAGGGACACCACACACTAAACTACGTCGCCCAAGGCTCTGTCCAGCCTGGCCTTAAACGCCTCCAGAGTTGGAGCATTCACAACTTCCTTGGGCAACCTAGGCTTTAACTTGAAAGAGAGGAGATTTAGATTACACATTAAGGGAAAAAAAATTAAAAAATCTTCACTCTCTGAGTGGTGAGGCGCTGGCACATGTTGCCCGGAGAAGCTGTGGCTGCCCCATCCCTGGAAGTGTTCAAGGCCAGGGTTGACGGGGCTTGAGCAACCTTGTCTACTGGGAGATGTCCCTGCCTATGGCAGGAGTGTTGGAACTAAATGATCTTTAAGGTCCCTGCCAACCCAAATCATTCTATGATTCTGTCAAGTATGTCTTCATCTGCCTATTTCCTCTCCAAACTCTTCCTCTAGAAGTGCTCTTCATGCTTTCTCATGTCTAGGTAATAAACAACCCTTTGATCCTCAACGACGTTTTGTAACTGGTTTCCTTTTAAGAAATGTCATGAAGCCTGCCATGTACACAGCTGCATCCCATTTTACATGTAGCAATATTTCTTTAACTGTCTAACAAAATCAAAATGATCCAAATAAATGCCCTAAGAGTACTACAGTTTAGATTAACAATAAAACTAATATTTTAACACAGTAGAATATGTACCATGCATTTGTAAAGTTAACATTTACTAAAATACCACCATAAAATATAATGGCAAATGAAACACCTTTTCAAGAGGTTAGTAAATTCTCCCCAGAATTAGCGCAATTCTAGAACACCTTAGATTCTAGAAGTAACCTTTAGGACTGCTTCCGTTACAAAAAGAACTTGTGTAATATTCATTTGTTAGTATCAGTACGACCTCCAGAGCATTCTTCTTGCAGGCTTATATTCAAAAACCTAAAATGTAAACCTCAAAATACAACCCTACCCTAATAAACGTCTATTTTTGAGATAACACATCACTAGAAAGATAGTCAGATAGCAATATATCTCCCAGCTTCAACACAACTTTTCACAACTGCATGTGATGAAATGACCTGTTTAACAAACTTTTCTAGCACTAAATTGATGCATAGGCTGATACTGTCTGCACCAGCAGACATTATATTTTGGATTGAACTTTTTTTAAATTCGTATTCCTCCCTTCCCCCCACCCCCTTCTTGGATGGAATATAGACAAGCAACAGAAAAGGTATCTTACATTTCATTTAATATATTTAAGACATGTTCACTTTGCAGGGGAAGAAAAGCCTGAAATACACATTTTATTTTTCTTAATACTCGCAATCCTTCAAATCACAAAAATATTAATGAAAAAATATGTATGCTTGCAGAGTGTCCTGGGTTCAG
>NW_009944834.1:5279-65684 GCF_000696875.1 Nestor notabilis
ACCATGACACAGAGGTTCTTCAGTGTCAAGTTTTGCCTCAATGCATTTGTATCTGGAGTTATTAATCCTTCAAAATTCTACCACGAAATGGAAAAAAAAAACCCAAAGTTACATGACATTTCATTATGCAAGTGCTGCTGCAATAATAAGAACAAAACCCAAATAATACAGGGGAAAAAAAAAACCCAACACAATTATTTATGTGAAATTCAAGAAAAGAAATCTGCATGCATTTAATTTCTCCAGATTCCTTAAGTTGTTTATCCACTTCAAAAGACAATACATAAAATACATAATTTTTTTTCTTTTATTCAATATAGCACAACCACTTTTAGAAAATCCTTATAGTCATGAATCAACCTTGAATGACTAAATGGACAATGCAGGATTCAGCTCTGACAGTACTAATTTCTTGAGAGGTGACCAAGTACTTCTAAAATGTAAGTGCTTATAAGTACAACAAAGCCAAACGTCCACACCTATTTTTTAAAATACAAAGTTAAGGTATGCAGTATATAAGTATTTTGACTCAACTGAGTCAATGATTAGTTTATTACAATCTTAGAAATAGCAACATCTTCTAGAAAATTCAAGTTCTATTCAAATTACATGGCACATTTCAAAAATACTAAAAGAAAATGGAGCACCAGTTTAACAATTACAAAGTTATCAAAACATTTAAGTGTCCTCTAATACCTGGTGAAGAGTTCAATATGAAAATAGGATGCTGGAATATTTCAGGAGTACATATAAAGCAATGGCAAGTATCATCCACAACTATGAAATAAAGCTTTACTCTGACAATGAACTTGAGAGAAATTCAAGAGAAATTAAGGAGATATTCATCAACACTCCTGATCATATTTAATGAACCAAGCATTCAATTCTGATTCTGTAGTCAGACTCAGCATTATTTGTAGCCTTGGACTATTCTAAGAAAAACATTAATTAAAAAGAGAAGGACTGCTTGAATTCTGAGGTCTAGATCTTACTGAAATATCAAGACACTCAAGACCTAACAAACCAAACACACCAACAAAAAAACTAACAAAGAACACCCTAAAAAAAAAAAAAAAAACAAACATTCAAACACAGTAAAACTTATACAAGCTATTTAGACTTTTTAAATTAAGGAATTACGTTCACTTATTTATATCTGGAGCTGGTAACTAACATGAGATTTTACCATACTGACAGCTAAACTTTTTATGTCATTCACTAATACTTTTGAGTTTTGGTCTTCAAGCTAAGGAGCTTCCCTTTTTTTTTTTACACTTCTGCTTAGATGAGAGATTCATGAATCTTAAATGAAGAGAGGTAAACAGAAACTGTTTCATCTATATTCAACCAGCCACAGCTCTGATAGGCAGGACACCAAGTATCCTGTAGTAATACCCTTCATCAACTGGAAATTAATGATGTATTTCTCATATTGTATGTAAAAAAGATGAACTATCCCTTTGAACCTAGAGAATCTTCCTTTTTCCCTATCGCTATTAGCACTAATACACCACTAACTATTTTGGTTTCCTATTTTAACTTCTCCCTTACAAAACACATAGTTTCTAGAAGCATTTCCATCTTTCTGAAGACTTTCTCAATTGCAAGGAATGACCACAGTCACTCATTGCCCAGACTCTAAATTAGCACATCTCCAACTAGAAGTGAAAAAAGCAGGAGAGATAGAATTATATTCACACATAACTCCAAGTTTCTTACTAAAGACTGAGCATTATTTTCTTCAATTCTGTAGAGTAAATAACCATTATTTCTCACCCTTTTTCCATACATATTTCTTTATCCTATACATCAGACAACTTCCTCCAAGTAACAACGCCTCTGTTGCAAAAGCAAAAGAAGAAAAAAGCATGCTACTGCTGACTAACCTTATAGCAAGAACAATGTAAAAATCTCATAAATTTGCTGCGAATATACCCTTAGTGTTCTTTAAATCTGAATGTAGCAAAACTAACATTACAATTAGTTTTCTCCAGCCTTAAACATTTCTTACATTGGAATTTTTTAGAATAAATGATAATGACAATCAAGGTTGAAAATGAAAATTTATCAATATTTGGGACAGTGAAGAATGTTTATTTCTTCATGGATGCAAGAGCTCAAGGCATGGTAATTTCCTTTTTCCAATCAGTAGACTCTATATCCATGTCCAGAGCTACATGCAAGCATGACAATGGCTATCAGACTGTGTTGATGGCTGCATCTATTAATAATTAGGGACAGGTTTTAGAGCCCTTATAGAAGAAGTAAACACAAACCTGCAATTTATGGTTTTGGACATGTCAAAAGGTGAACAAAATACCACACAGTTATAATCTTTTGTAACACATTACAGTGAACTTGTTCAGTAAACAGAACATGTTCATACACAATATCCTGAATGACTGAGTGGTCATGATTATTTATATGCTACTAATAATCGCAGTAGAACCACTCCAAATTACATTTGCTATCTCAATAAATCTTTCCTGTTCAGAATAATGGTTTGGTCTGTTTCCCTATCTTCTATTTCTCCCAAACATTATAAAGTTTAGTAATTCTTACGAGGACAAAATTTATATTATGTATGTACCAAGAAGAAACATATATCTGAATTCTGATGTGCTTGGGATGAGAAGGTTTTTCTTGGTGAATGTATGTGGTGCCAAGACCTCAGATTTATACTAGCTGCTCCCATATGGCAGACTCAAAATAGCCATAGAAGGTGATGGCAAGAAATGAAAGTGAGCAAGACCAAGGTTACAATGATCATTCAAAGGAACAGTTTCTGTTTGCAGCCCAACCTTAACATTAAGCTGATCCCTGCAAAACTTCCAGAGTTCAGTGGAGACATCATGATCTCCTTAACTTTTTTGAGTTGTGTAGAAATTAAGCTTGCAATACTTTCAGACTACTTTGATAATAGTGAAAAACATGCTGCAAACCCCAAGAGTAACAGAAAGTAAATGTACTTAAATGTATAAATAAATATATCACATTGAAAGGGTGAAATAATTGAAAGGACAGGGAAACATTATTCTGAACAAGAAAGATTTGTTAGGTGAGTAAACACAGAGAATCTTATTGTTCTCCAAACCAAGTGCCTCAAAAGCCTGAGAAGAACATGCAATCAAACACCAAAAAATGCTTTTATGATTTTTCCATCTGGACAAACTTTTGGTGGTTTGCACTGTCTTGTTCACATTCATCAAATAAATGAGCAGTACTCATGAACAACTGACATAATACAAAATCATAAGGCAGATTTTATTCTTGAGCAGAACATTCAATTAAAAATAAACAAACTACCCAAGAAGTGCGAAATTTCCTAAAGTTGCAAAATTCAGCACACCTTTACACCACACCATCCCTATTCAGAGCAAAGAACACAGATTGTGCAACACATTGAGAGTTCATCTAGTGAATCAAAGTATATGGTTTCTTCTGTTGTGTTTCACTCACAGTGCATGTTGGATGCAGTCGTCAAGATAATTTTTACAGAAAATTCTCCTTCCTATCTTGAGAAGAGGCTTGTTTGGGTATCAGGCTTCTTTATTTTTCTACAGAAATAATTTTCTCCTTTTAACTACTCGCCCTCCTACTAACATTTCAAATTTGGTAACTACAATTTCCTGTCCCTGTTAATTGAAGATAAATCATTAAGATAAATTAAGTATCAGCTAAACTTAATTACAGCTGACCTGCATAGGAAATGACACACAATTCCTTAAAATTTTAGACAGTGTTAACTTTGGAGTCTTTGTTTAGCCATAATATTATATAAAAAAATTACAAGAAACAAAACAACACCACCTACTCTTTTAGAATCTTATTTCATATCTAGGTTAATTTATTTACTTAGCTAAGTAACTAGCCATCTTGGATGATAAAGACATAAAAGAAAAACCTTCTAAGGCTGGCCTGCCATGTGGTGCTTTCTGTCACCATTCATAAAGAGGTATTGACAAAAAAGTACTGCAAGAGGAGAAGACATCAAAGGGTGGTATTTTAATGACACTCTGGGGATCACTGCCTTTCAGAAGCAGTATTTTTAGATTTTCGGAGATCTCATCTGAAATGCCCATGGGCAAGTGTCAGTTCTGGTCACATTCTGAATGTCAGGTTTCCCACCTATAAAAATATACATTTTTCTTTTCCAAATAGCATTTCCATGCCATAGTCCCAGTCCCATACAAAGAAAAAAAAAAAAAAAGGATTTAAAAAATGGTAATTCTATATATTATTATGCAAAGTCTCTTATCAGTCCTTTTTGTATAGCATCGATAAATCATTGAACTGTAAGAAATCATTTTTCTGGGTATGGATAGCTGGCAGATTATTTCCATTACTCATATATATATGACTGTTCTTCAGTGGTGGGGAAGGCATGTGCTCCTGTGTAGTGCTTTGTTCAGCATAGTTTAAATTTTATGTTTGGAAAGTCAGGAGTTGTCTCTGTCAGAAAAGGGAAGCTCAATCAAGCTGGACAGTGACCGACAACCTAACTTCCAGCTTTTTCTCTCATTAGGAAAGAATATTCACTGTTCAGTGTACAATCTCCTAAATGCACTTCAATTAATCATGTATCCTCTGTCATAATAGTATTTTGTAGTTATTTTAATTCCTTCTTTATTTTTCCCCTATGAAGTTTAAAAATATATTTCCTGATGCCTACCAGCATTGCTGAAGCTCAGATACATTTTTAGGGTGATGTGAAGAGACTATAAATTAAGCCTACTCTTTCAGTACTCTTTACTCATTGATTCAGTGCCAAAACACCAACTACTCTGCCAGCAAGAGTGGCACCAGGCTGCAGAATTCACACAAGACACACAAGGAAAATAATCTAGGGTATTGCAAGAGATGGAGAGAGTATGAAAAACAAATCACTTGAGAAGAGCCATAGCTTACACATCCAACCGGGCTCCACAGCAGAAAGGGAATATAAAAATATACAGCTATAAAAAAGTTAACAAAACATTCAATAAAAATATAAAATAAACAAATAATGAAAACCAGGTAATTGTTGTTTCTTAATGTGCTACAATGTAACAGGATCCCTACAAGAATAATATTGGCAGTAATATTTCAGTTCTACCCTGACCCACTGCACTTTCCATGCAGTCTCTTAAGACTACTGATAGTTCTGCTCAATCTCACTAACTGCAAAGATCTACAGAAAAGAGGTTACACAAATCTAGTTTCATTTGTTCTAAACACAATCAGGAAGAGAGATTTGCAATTCTAAGCACAAAAAGATTACTAAATAATTCTTCCGCAGTGGTGCTCATTTGCATAATTAAAAGCTGGCAGCCCTTCATTCAGCAGGCATTTCCTTTACCTACTTGTAATGTTATTCAGTTTTCTCAGTGTACATAATTAAAAGGCAAATATACAACTTATAAATAAATAATACTAATCATCAACTATCTACTTCAAAATATATCAATTACTGGTGAATTTTCTATTGCTTTGTATTACAAAGTCAAGCTGCATCCTCATCAATACAGAAAAGCCAAGCTTAATACCCAGAGGAATTTAAGACGTGAAGGGTATATTTTTATCTGTGACACAAGACACAATTGCAGAGCTGTTTTGCTCCTGATTTGTGCTAATCAACAAGTAGCGTAAGTATACTAAACAATACATACAATATACAATAAACAGGCAACCATATGATTAACCAGACCTTTTCAGTATATTTCTTGGGAGGGAAAAAAAAACCCTAAGCCAACTCCACAAACAAACAAGCAAATACCACCCCAGACCCACATATACACACACACCAACTGTACTCACATTTAACTCAGCAGAGTAATTCAGTCATCTAAATGGGTTCTCAGATTGGCAGTCTATTTATCTAAAGCTTTATTACAGTAGCAAAAGATAATGAACTTGACATGGTATATCAGCTCTAAGTTGGGATGAACTGCCCTCTGGAAGTGTCATTCACTGTCCAGCAACAAAACACAAATCATCCAGAGAAACTAACCTTTTCTCAACAGTTACCCTGTGATAAATGCCTGAAATTATACTAATGAATCTGAACAATGGAATAAACCACAACAGCAGAAAAAGACATTATTATGCCTCAAATACCTCAAAATATGTTCAGTAAATGAGTTTCCCAAGTACTGAAGGAACACACAAATACAATTTATATCAAAATTTACATTTACACATAAATATACTGTAGGCACAACATACTGTACACAGTAAATGTATAGGAACAGTATATAGTATATAGGAATAAATTAATAAGAAACACTGCAGTGTGGCTATGACTTTGAATTCTTAGAAACTTACCATCTGGTTTTCATTTTAATCTTATCTAAGACCTTCACATTTCCATCCTTTACACACCTTTTATAGCTGGATAAAATAACTTCAGATCAAATGAAAAAGGAGGGCTGCTTTCTCATTGTTGTCCCATTTCTTTGTGGCTATCATAATGCAGTCGGAGAGACTCACTCACAGCAACACCGTAACAGATCCTTATATGATCTTACAAGTATGCGAATGTTCTTGATTAGGGTTTTTTTTCCTAGACCTATTTAAACATACTTATTTTTCCACTTTGCTGGGACTCTTTAAATAACATTGTCATGACTATCTAAGTTTATCAGTCTTTCTCAGATCTTTGTAGCTGACACCCTTCTCCCACAATTATCTTTTGCTCTCTCTTCAACTGTATTGTATTCAGACTATTCCACCTCCTGTATGTTTCATTTCCTCTACTCCTGCTTTAAGCTTCCATTTTTATTATTTGAAACTCTCACTGACTGAAGTTGTCTTGCAGTTACTCCTCATTCAAACATTTTTTTGAAAACACACTCATTTTGAACAACCTATCAATCAAGCCAGTAATAATTCAGCACAGACACTGCATTGTAAGATGCAATGCAGAAATACGTATTTTTATTATGCGATATGTTAAAAGCAAATTCTGACTAGGTTTTCAAAATACAATCTTAGCAGATTCATGGAGCAATTTGTATGGACACAATTTGAGACTTCCTTCTTCTCACACCCCTAAGGCTCTGTTTTGGAGCAGGAAGGGCCTGAGGACAATTTCACCAGCTAATGCTGCTTTGCTGAACTGAGAAATAGAAGAAATAAAGACTGATGCAGCTAGAATAGAATATGCTAGAAAGACCATAGCTGGACCCATGAGTATGGATTTCCTGGCTTACTGGAATAGTCTTGGAACACCTTGGTTTTCATCTATTAATTTTCACTCAGTAACACAGACATTAGGAATGTAAGGAACTGTTTCAAAGCTTTTTGTTGTCTAATTCAGAGCTTCTATTTGAATTTATGTTTCTAGGACCAATGTCTCAATCAATGCATTACAGATAGGGGACAAGACTTAGGCTACATATATTTACTTACTAGTAAAGTGATGGCATATCGACATATCTGTGTCTTTAACTACACTGACAAACAGGACCAGCACAAACTACACTGACAAACACAATGCAGGAGGAAAGCAAACCAGCAGAGCCTTGACTGAAAAGGCTTTTGGCAGTACGTGGTCAGTTTTCCTGCTTCAAGTGCCATGAGTTTACTGGGTTCTTAACAATGGCAGCATGATTAAAACCAGTAAGTCTTGCAAAGTTCTTCTACCAAACCGTGAATTTGGTGGGAATTGACATTCCATTAGCAGGTCAGGAATTCTACTTTCCAAAACCAGATGAAAGCCAGCAGAAATGCAGTGCTGCAATTCACCAATAGAAATGTGTCAACAGCTGCAGCTTAAATGGGAGGGAGGAAATGCAATTCTACGTGCAACTTTTGACTAGTAAAAACATCCTAAAGTGCATCAGCAGATGAAGCTATTAAAAACAGATGCTTATCCAAAAGACTCAACTTCTTGAAGATTTTCATTAGACAACTGAATAAAATCTAAAATGCTGAGATTTTCCTGGTAAGGTGATAAATACTTGATTCCTAGACTTTGAGCAATGAGAACATAATTATATTACTGCAGTTGAAAAAAATCAGGGATGAGCTCCATTTTATTACTCTGCTGTTATGGAGTTTCCCTGTCTCATCTTTGTAGAACTGAAGAATAACGTCTGAGTGTAAGAAAACTAAATAGAAAACTACCCTTCACTGTAAGCTACATATATACTGTTCATCAAATAAAAGAATGAGGAGCATAAAAAGAAATATGATAAGACTCAGACTGAATATTGTTGTCTCTGCTACATTTTCCATAATCTTTTTTATAGGCATTTCAAGATTCTGCCCTCGTGTACATGATTTCAGACCCAGAACTGAACAGTAGATATTTTACAGATTTTGCAACTGTTTTATAATTTCCTCCATCAGATAAAGGTGAACTGATCAATGAAATATAAACTGCAACCTGCTTTCTAGGTGCAAGCAATCATGCCCCATATCCCTTGATTAAGCATAAGAGAACAGAAAGGTTTTGTAGTCAAGGAAATTAATATATATATGTTAGAACTACACACACACTCAATTTAAAAACCTCTTATGTAAGTTAAAATTATTACAATCACAACTTACAGTGTAACTATCTGGTCTGGAACTAGACTGGAAGCATAAAATCCTTAATTATGATACAAAAGAGAAAGTATTTAAGAAAGAGCAGCACGACAGAACTTCTTAAACAGCAAAAGGGATATGAATCTCAGGAGTTATTACAAAGGTGTTTGACGCTTCACTGTTAAGTGAAATTTAAAAGTTTTAATGAGCATTGGATACTACTAAGAACTGTAGAAAATGCTTCAAAACATTAATAGATATCCTGAAGATATGATGCAGATGTGAAGCATTTGGGAATCTGAAAGAAGAGGGGCAAAAAAGCCTAAAATTTGCAAAAAAGCCTAAAATTTGCAAAAATAAAAGGGCTAATGAGATGAGCAGATTACATTGAAATTAATGAGGTAAAACTGTGGGAAAGCAGCTATCAGAGTGATCATGAAATCATTAAAGTGCAATATAACAATCAAAATTTCTTACAACATACAGTAGACATTTTATTTAAACATGATCTTATGATAAAAGATCAAAGCCAGCCACCCTTTCAGCTGCCACACATCTGGTTTTGTAGCACAATATGAAACCATCAGCCATCAATGTTTAAGAAACTGCTTAATGTTATAGCTTCTCACAGACTTTTACAAGTGTCTCCAACACAGAGTATAAAGCTTTTTAAAATGCCCAGTTCCAGCTCCTTGCAGAGTTCATCATAGTCTGGCTTAAACTTTATAGTTAATAGCACTAGTCCTTGAGCATGGAATAACTTTCTACAAGAAATCTACACTACTTATGCAGGGTCCAGTACAGCAGAGCTTCAGCTTAACCTCTGCAACAAGTACACTGCAATAGATGCCTGCTATAACCCAGTGTAGTTAAAAAAAAAAACCCAAAACACCCTCCCAACCCCTCAAAAACCCACTCCAACATAAAAAAACCTCCATACAAATTATGATATTAAAGAAGCCAGGTATAGTATAAAATTCTCTGTGCATGGGAGTACTGTATGCTAAACTTCTAATAACTTCTTCAAAATCATTCAAACAAATTTGCTTTGAGTCAGTAATAAATTCCACTTAAGACAACACTAATGCAATTGCTGAAATTTGTAAAGAAAACAAGTCCAACAGCTCCACAGTTTGTTAGAACTTGTTTGATCTTTTGTTTGAAGTAACTTCTAATATGCAATCAACTGCAAAAGTAGAACACTTCCTACAATCATTATTTATTCCTTGCCTCGTGTTACTATTCATCATTAGAGGATTTATTATCCCTGTCTCTAATCATGGACTTTTATATGTTGTTTAATGTTGCTAGCACCTTCTAAAGAAACAGCCTGTGTATGTAAGCCAACCTGTGATATCTGCAACCTGTCTCCTGCAGATGTTATTAAGATATAAAATTTCTTTCACTGGCTTAAAACTGCAATATATGTTGTTTATCAATAACAAATCAAATATTTCTTTTATTAATCTGTGCTATTGTCAATAGCAGTACATAGCAAATAATCCCCCAGAAAAGCTTTCTAAAGCTATGTATTTTTCTTGTGATACATTTTTCAAGCCTGCTGCTTGGATCTGATTTGCCTTGGAGTGGCCAAATGAATCAGAATTTGTACCCTGACTGCATAAAAACCCCAGCATTTCTTATATCTCTTCTGTAGGTTGTTTTGGTTTGGTTTTTGGGGTTTTTTTTTGGTTGGTTTTTTTTTTTTTTGTCCTGAATGCATTAATGTAACCATCACCAGACAGGGCATGTTTTTTAATTCATACTAAAAATCTCATAAAAAGGAACAAGTCACAGGACAGACCAGATGTCAACTACAGGTTTCGCTTGTAAGAGCCAGACAAAGATACCGTATCGTCAGAACAAGAAACAATTGCAGAAACAATCAACAATACAACTGATAGCCGAGAGATTTGTGGAAGTCCTCTGCACGGATTACATGGATCTAAGGTGTGATCTCTATTTTCATATACTTCTTCCTCCATCACTGGTATCATTGTTTACACAGGAACTGGGCTGTTACCAGCTTTTAGCTGCCACCTACCTCCCACTGTTCGCAGTATCTGCTAGAACTTCAGCAGTACAATGAGTACGTGCACTTAAAAACACAATAGTAGCCTACCTGCCTGAACTGGGTAACTGAATCCATACTGACATACTAAACTAGAAAATAGATTTTAAACTGAACAGAGTTTGCCTTTTCCTCAACATCTCTCAAGCCATACTAAAAAATTACACTGAAAAAATCAAGTTACAGGTGAAACTACCATTTTGAAACACTAGATCCCTGCAGTAAGCATTGCCAAGGATAGTTCTCTGGCTACCAATCACACATCACAAACAGAGACCAAAACCGTTACAAGAAGAAAAACCTATGGCAAAAGCAAAGTCTAAGTTACATACAAAGTAACTTTCCTAAGCCTCTCTCCTTGACTCTGATCTGGTTGATAGAAGTCCACACATTGAAAGGAGTAGCACAAGCCTCTCACAGTATGCTGTGTCCTTTAGTCCTCCCAGCTGTTTTTGTATGACCACAATATATAGTTCCTAACCTTTATTCAGAATTTACACCTAAGCAAAAAATCACTATAAAACACAATACATAATAAATGCATCTCCAAAGTTGACTTTGTGTAGCTAGAGATGACACTTGTTCAGGAAACAGATTTATTGATTTTGTAACAATATAAACCAAGAATTACTTGTGACTGTTCATGCAGGAGTCCACAAGACAGAGAATTGCCTGTCAATCATTTCCATATACATTCTCCTTGTAGAGACAGAATTACAGATTGTAGATGAACCAATTATCTTGCCGCAAATCCTTTCCATCATCAGAAACAACACAGCACAACTATTTTGCTTGCTTGTTGAATTTGTTATGTGCATCAAAAGACAATTGAGGTATCTTGGTTCTGGTGTCCTCAACATAAAAAGGACATGGAGCTGTTGGAGCAAGTCCAAAGGAGGGCCACAAGGATGATAAGGGGGCTGGAGCACCTCCTGTATGAAGACAGGCTGAGAAAGTTGGGGCTGTTCAGCCTGGAGAAGAGAAGGCTGCATGGAGACCTCATAGCAGCCTCCCAGTATTCGAAAGGGGCCTACAGAGATTCTGGAGAGGGACTCTTTGTTAGGGACTGTAGTGATAGGACAAGGGATAACGGGTTCAAACTTAAATAGGGGAAGTTCAGATCAGATATAATGAAGAAGTTCTTTACTGTGAGGATGGTGAGGCACTGGAATAGGTTGCCCGAAGAAGTGGTAAATGCTCCATCCTTGGCAGTGTCCAAGGCCAGGTTAGACAGAGTCTTGGGCGACATAGTTTAGTGTGAGGCGTCCCTGCCAACAGCAGCAGGGTTCAAACTAGATGATCTTAAGGTCCTTTCCAACTCAAACCATTCTATCATTCTATGTATTCTAGAGAAATAAAAACATATTTTAAAAAAACCCAAAAAAACATAATTTCTCTCTAAGGGTCATAAATGTTACGATCAAAGCTCTTTGCAGACAGATCTGAATGGCATCAACCCCTACTTTAAAGCTAAAAAAGGACAATATTTAATTTTTCATTACACAGCAGTTGGCTAAAATGAAGCACAATCTCAGTAATATTACATTGTTTCCAGTGACATTAGTTCACTGGTTTGTTCAGGTAATGTAACCTTTGCATCTTTCCTGAAGTATACTTCACAATTCTTAATAACAGTTATAATGTGAGAGTGCTTACCTCTTAAAGATCTTAATTCCAATGTGAAAATTAAATGCTCTCTTAAATTTGCAACTGAAGTGGCAATCTCTGTCAAGTTCTACTACTCTGAAATGCAATATATTAAAATAAGAATAATAAAAAACCCTAGATAAATTATAGAGAATTTACTAAGAGAGCACAGAAATGCTTCATTTACAAATTAATCGAAGCCATGTACCCAAACTACCATTTAAATAATTTGGAAAAATTAGTATGTATTATCTTTCACTGATAGTTTAAAAGCCTTTTCTTATTCAGCTGCAATTATTACCTTTTCCAAAAGCCATGCACAAATCTAAAAAAAAGGTAATCCCAACCTCTATCACAACAGGTAGAAAAACCTACCACAATGACAGTTAAAGAAAGTGCCATCTAAAGAATCAGCTTTATTGTAATACAGAGTATATTTTTTAAAATCCAGCAGTTAGAGAGAGGTGCAATAACTGGTTATAAAGGACAGTTTGTGAAAAGAATATAAAAGTTATTTTAGATTCTATTTTCCCCAAAATTATGAGACATGGACTAAATGAAGGTCAGTCTTTTTAATTCAGCAGAGATCAGAAAGATATTTAGTTCTATTTTTTGGATTCAGTAAATAAAACTTTTAAATAAATCTAAGACAGCACAAGACAAACTATTTTTCTCTACTCACTGATGTCTGTGTGCCAGACATTACAAAGAGAAAGTGTTTAGAAAGGTACGCCTCCCTTACTATTCTAGTAAGTTAGGAATTTTAGTACTATTGATAATGACACCCAGGCCTTTAGAAATATTAATATTTTGACACTCGTAGTTTGAAATTGTTTCTCATTTAAAATACATTAGCACAAAAGAGATTAGTTCTGAGACTAATTTATATGGATATTGTTTTCAGCTGTTACCACTCATGTCAGAAAACAGCTATTCACACAGCAGCTGTCACAAATAAAATGTCAGAATAATTTCTACTCTGAACAGTCTAGAAGTGGGAAAAAAAATGGAGGTAATCTCAAATTTAGAAAACAACTAGAAAAAAATTAGACTTCTAAAAATAAATTGATATTAACAGACTGGATCTTAAAAAAAAAAAATCAAGACAACATGGAAACTAGTTTCAGCATCAGGCTTATGTACAGGCTCAGGTCACGCAGCAACAAAAAGGGTATATCGCAATGCAGCAACTGAATGAGCTTCATTCAGAGCACAAATCAAAGGTTAGGCCTGTATTTTTTTTTACTAAATTTCAGCAGAAATAAGAATGTGCAGGTTCCTAGAAAACGATATCAAGTAGGAAAAATGGAAAATTCCCAAATTCCATATAGAAAGAAATGCATGGTAAAATACTGTCCTGGAGAACATTTCCAAGACAGCCCGTTATATTAACTACTTTAAACTTTTCAGATTTTCAAGATTTGCATGGATTTCTACAGCCAGTGTAAACTTCAAGGGTTGGTTGGTTTTAAATGAAACATTGTATCCTCAATCTTTTTATATAAGGAAACAAACAATTGAAGGACTGACAGTTTTGAAGACTAAAAGAAAATTTACTGTTTCCACAATGAGCATTTCTTTTGCAACTACCTGCGACTAAGTCTACGATGCTGCATGACAAACTGGAATTGCCATTTGAGGGTAATATTAATTATATGCAAGAACAGACCTACAATCAAAGGTACATACGCTGCCATTCTTGTTAAATTTCTAGAGCTATACATTGTTATAAAAACTCTGGGACCACACTAAATTATCTTTTAACAAAGCAAATCAAAGACAACTCACTGTACCAAAAAGTAATTTCTTCAAAACCAGAAAACTACAGATTCTATGGCAAACCACCCAGAGATACTCAGCCTGGCACCTTCGATGGGGCAACTTTCAAGTGAAAAATCCAACAAAAAAGAATCTTAGAAGAGAGCAAGTGCTGAAGGCATCACCTTCTTATACACTCATTATCACATTTCTCTCTTCCCTTATTTCACAGTAAAAATGAACTCTTCTACTGTCTTTTTCAACATAATACGGAATCACATACTGACCAATATAATTGTCTTGCATGCTAATTACTAACTACATACTAAGAACCTCAGTGCCTCTAAATTTAGCTATTTGAAATGAATCACTTAAAATAACTGCTTCCGTTATGGATAAAGCTTCCATTTTTATAATTACTTGTCCCTTGAGCTAAGTGCTGTCCTTGCCCCAACTTCATCCTCGTAGAACCTGCAAAAGATTTTGTTTTGCTTCAGGGTTTGGGTTTGGGGTTTTTTTTGCCTTTTGAGGTTCTGAAGGTTTCATTTTTATTTTGAAAGTCAAAGGAAAGTAGGGGTTCAACAGTGCCCCCAAAAACCTTTTGTTTTACTCTATTTCCAGATCTCTAGCTATCTCTCAAATTCTGTCCTCCGTTGAACTAGTATAAAATTAGTTTCTCTATAAATGCAAACTTACTTCACAAGATCTTTTTCAACTCTATTTTTCTTCTACCTCTTATTTTTGGCACCAGCATGAAGGGAGAGAAGTTGTACTAAGTCTTGTAAGATTGTGAATTGCCATTTATAAGTACAACAGAATTGTTCAGGCTTTTGATTTTTAAGGATGTATCATTCATTCTTTCCTATGATGAAGGTCACTCACCAGGAGGTAAAGTCTGAAGTTTTAATTTCTCCAAGTTACTGTCTGTCTATTGAACCTATACAAGTATTTCTTCAAATATTACAAAACATACCTAAGAATATTAGATTAAGCATTTTTGTATGCCAACTGATCAGCAACTGAATAGTGAAGAGCAACTGGAAACTATCCTGACTAAATATTCATGTTAGTAGATAAGTGAAATGGATGATGACATTTACTGTTTTCACATAGAGGGATTTTACAGTTATTGTGACATTAAAGTCTGAAGGTCTTTTGCTGACAAGTATGATGTTCTGTATTCTTATTCCAGTTTGCACTGCATAACATACACAAGTACAATCACAATATTTGTGTTATTAGTTTATAAAACAATTGATTTTGACTAATCTACTATAAAGCACATTTTTATAAGTGTTTTGGTTTTTTGGTTTTTTTGGTTTTTTTAAAAGAAGAAAAAAAAAAAGAGCATGCTCCTACCCAGTACAAATTCTCTAAGAATGTTAACAGTTTTTATGTGACTTAGGACAAACAGCGGTAGTACCATACACTTGAAATTACATAAATTCATTAGATTAATTAAATATGCCTCAGCTACAGGAAATTTGGCAGTAATATATTTGAGAACTTAGCCTCATTACTACTCCTAATTTAAAATTAATCATTCCACATATTTCAAAGGGGCATTAATACATAAAGATTCTTATATTAACTTATAAATTGTTCTATAATGTATTTATTGGCCTGATTGGGAAAATTTAGTCTCTTCCTCCAAGTGTTTCTAAATAATGCATTTTTGCCCCATTATAAGACAAGTGAAGGATTTAGCAGATGATAGCATCATGTTGCAGCTTAGTGATAGCCAAACAGAAATAATTCACAGGTATTAACTTTATATACATTCTATATATGTATCTGTGTGTTTAGTTATATTCAAAACCCTTTGAGAAGTTGTGGAGATTGGGGGATGTCCCAGAAGACTGGAAAAAGGCAAATATCACCCCCCATCTACAAGGGCTGAAAGGAGGATCCAGCAAATTATAGGTAAATCTTACTTCAGTCCCCAGGAAGGTTTTGAAGTCCTCCTGGGGGCTATCATAAGACAAAGGAAGCACATGATTGGGAAAAGACAGCACAGATTCACCAGAGGCAAATCGTGTTTGACAAATCTGATCACCTTCTGTGATAAAGTAACCTACCTGGTTGATATAGGGCAAGTGGTGAAAAGTCTGGGGAGATGTCTCCAAGGCTTTTGATATGGTTCCCCACAGCCTCCTCCTGAAGAAACTGATATGTTATGGTCTAGGCAAGTGGTCTGTGCTGTGTGTGGGGAACTGGCTGACAGGCTGCACCCAAAGAGTGGTGGTGAATAGCTCCTTTTCCTAGTCACTAGTTAGATGCCAGGGATCTATATTGGGCCCAAAGCTCAACTGCTCACAACGCAAGTTTGCTCACAATTTTCAAGACCCTTTTTGCAACAATCCAGTTACAAAATGATAGCTTAAAAAATCATCTTTTTAAAGCAAAGGTTTTATTTTATTTTTTCCCCCCAGGAATTAGAATTAAATGTGTGACAATGTCTCCTTGGAGACTCCATGTTACTAACGTGAAGACAAAAAAACCAAACCAAGCCCACAACAAGACATATTTCAGAGATATCAGATTAAAAAAGTATCTGCCAGTGTAGTCAAGCGAATGCTTTAAATTTAGCAGCAGTAACAGTTAGGTATCATCACCTCATGCTGGCTTTATCTGAGCTATAAAATCTGTAATTGTTTAAATGAAAAGCCTATCAGAAGCTGCCAGATTGGCACTAATGACGAAAAAAAGGTAATGAGGTAAGCTTATATAAATGAGCTCTAGGACACAAAACATGTTTGCACCTTTTTTCTTTTTTCCTTTTAGAAAGTGGGTGGTTTTGGATATCCATCCTGTTCATAGCTTCAGCACAGCTCATGCGAAGACTAGCACAGTTGGAGAGCAAGGTCTTTATTCTGACAGGACCAACAGTGTGAAAAAATATTCCTTTTCCTGTGTTTCATTATAACACTAAACTATTTCAACAGAACAGCACTTGAAGCACCTGAAAAACACAAGCTTTCTTCAAATTTACTGGCATTTGAAAACTTCACCCTTTCTGCTGCTGAGCTGAATATTAATGCAAGTTAATTGCTTAAGTACTTTCTAGAAATTTTAGATCACAGCACTAGTTATTATTTTTAATATTAAGAAGTCTTCCTGCAAATTTGTAACAATAAATGGCATCTAATTGCAAAGTATTTTTTAAAAGTCAGACATATACTTATGCCATTAAAAATGCAAGCAAACAAGCTGAATAATCTTAAACATACCTTCAATTCAATCTTTCTATTTTTCCATCTAGAAAATATTTACCTCCTTAATAAAATGCTACAAAATCTACTGAGAAACTGCTAGCTAGGATCTACAGTGTTATTAAAATTAAAAAGAAAAAAAAAAACAAAAAACCACCACTGAAAAAACAAGTATGTTTTCATCCAGATGAAAAATACCACAACACTCCCAAACCCTCAACAAAACCTCCCCATACACCCCCAATGCCCAGGCCCTCTCAATTACTTGTTTAGTATTTGTCATCTGTGTGAACAGTGTTAGTCCTACCTATAAAATTGAAAGTTTGTTCTATTCTCACAATGAATGACTAAAACCTTAAAGTACATATTAAATAATGCTTCCATTTAGTACAGACCTAGAATAATACACACTGATGTCTCCCACACATGCATAAATCTCCATCACTTATACTGAGCAATAATCATTGATTATGAGACAAATTCTTTTTCAAATTTATGAGTCTGGTTTCAGTTTCTACCTTTGGTATTTTACATTATTTACAAATTTCAACACTATATTTCACTCTGTGAATTGTTTAAATATTTAGGCATTTATATTCATATTTTCTACATCTTAGCCCCTACTTTAATTTCAATGTTGGGAACTTATGTTCTTAGACAAAGAAAAAAATACTGTCTTTTTCTCTGTAAGCAGGAACACACTTCTATCAAATATAGCTATTTTCAGCCACCTGAAGGTGATTCATTGTGTAACAAGAGTTTAGTTCCTTGTTCTACAAAACCCATAGGAATGGCAATAATACAGTGAAGAAGCACTATATTTTACCACTTTCGAAATTGCAACTACTTCTGACAAAGCATTTGCACTGCATGGCAAAGTACCTGGCCATTAGAGCACTGTAGAAAAGTTTTGTATGTGAAAGGGTTGTATCTTGCAATGAAGAAGAAAAGAGTGCATATAGAAACATATCCACATGGTATCTTTAATTGTTCCACTAAAAAGCACTTGCATACCTGTTCTACTTCATTATTTATATTTTCTTACCAATTAGAATCACAGAAATTGGATATTTTTTTTTCCCCTTTTGAGGCTCTGAAGGTTTAATTTTTATTTTGAAAGTCAAAGGAAAGTAAGGGTTCAACAGTGCCCCCAAAAACCTTTTGTTTTACTCTATTCTATTCCCAGATCTCTAGGTATCTCTCAAATTCTGTCCTCCGTCAAACTAGTATAAAATTAGTTTCTCTATAAATGCAAGCTTTCTTCACAAGATCTTTTTCAACCATTTTTCTTGTACCTCATATTTACCTGCATCAGTTCTCTAATCAGTCCTTCCACTGTTTTTCATTTCTTACAATTTTCATTAATCATCTTTTGAATAAGAAAATAAATCTTTGCTTTGCAAACAACTATATCATTCATCTGCATTAAGCTTTATATTCAGTAGTAAGATTCTAAGGACTTACCTAAGGACTTGCAACAACAGGACATTCCAGTACCTGCCTAGTTTTTGCATAACTGCAAAATTAAAATGTATAAAATGAAATTTACTAAAGAAATAAGGAAATACTTCCTTTTACTGCACACCCCAATTCCAACCAATAAATTACACTTTCTAACAAACTGAAGAAAACCCACCATCACCTTCATTTTCCAAGACTAAAACTCAGAGTCCTTTAGAAGACTTTTCCAAACCAACTGCAATGTTTGTATTATGTATATTTTCCCTAGTAAGAACTGATCTTTCACATTTAGACTTGCATGCTTTTAGTCTGTGTGTTTATATTTAAAAATTATCTTTGGTCCACCTTTATAACTCTCACTATTTGATTTCTTCATTACATAGTGAACACCATTGAAATACTTATTTTACGTTCATGCTTCATCAAAAATATCTCTAAGGTTTCATTTGCCTCATTATAATTATTCTTACAGAAAAAGCCAATATACTCTATTTTTTTTCTGGCACAGTAAGGATCTTCAACACTGCTGATATAATGAAATTCCAGATTTATTAACTTTTTTTTTCCCCCGAAGTATCTTCTGCTTTCCAGAGGGAGCAGTTTGCCCTACAGAAATTTGTTATAATATTTAAATAGATTTTTTAACGAGGGACTATTTACAGCACCACCTGCTATTATCTGTATCATTAGACTTTGTAAGTATTGTCACTTTTTCTTGACAGGTATTTTCTGCATAAATGCGTAACTTGTTTTTAGGGACTAAGAAGTAATAGTGACTTAGTTGAAATCTTGAATGTATTCAAATGTGCAAGTATAAGTGTATTTCATTAAAACAAAAATGTAGTAAAGCCCTCACAGACTAGAAGACAGATCAGTGAAGGAGTTTTTACAATACTAAAAGAAGAAAAAAACCTGTCTTTTGTCTTATAGCATCACCTCCCCTCTTTCTGTCTTCAGCCACTTCTCACAGGTTATCAAAATTCTGGTTTTGGATAAGGAGGCAGCTGCATTTTTTAAAGTAAAATAGCAGTGATTTTATCTTACAGCTTCTGAGCATATATATGTATTTTAAAAAAGAAAGGGGAGAGAATTAAAAAAAGAAACCCAACCTAAAAGAAAAACAAAACAAAACAAAAAAGAAAAAGAAAAAAGATCTCTAGAGATCTCTCAAATTAGACTTGATGATCTTCAAACTTCAGAGTCTTTTCCAACCTAAATGATTCTAAAATCCAGAAATGCTAACTCCAATTATATCATGCAGTCGATGGCACACTCCTTATTGAGGGGCCTGCACGGATTTACAAGGAGCTCCTGAACAAAACCCAACACAAAAAAAAGCCTATAGAGGGTAGAAGCAAGGACAGGTGGCCTGGGAGGAATACAGAAAAATTGTCCAAGCATATACAGCTCAGGCTACCTTCAGATTTCTCCCTAATTAGTCATTTATTTGAAATACACAAAGTCATATATAAGAAAAGGTCTCTTTATGAAGACTACAACTGTGACCCTAAAGATAGGGCATTCCATCTTTATTATTAACTACCACTGTTTATCAGATACATAGAATTTTCCTGAAATTTTGTAAGATAAAATCATCCTATTTCTTACATCTTTCCTGGCTGCTACTCTTTGTAAAATAATGAATCAATAAATTGTATGATTTTCTAAGAAGGCATTTCTAAGATAGATCAAATATTCGGTTTATTGCCGTTTAGAAATCAGAAATCTGATAATTTATTCCCAAACATTTAGAAAACCACAGAGCTAAACAAAACAAACATTATGCCCAACATTTTAGTCTTTAAAATTTATGGATTTTGATCTTAACCGTCCATGTAATACCTAAACCCCTCATTTTATTTTACCTTGAACAATTTATTAAGACTCCTGACCTAGTAATATTTTTTCAAATCCATCAGGATCATAAATGAACATCTTGCTTAATAGGTGAACATGAAATTGTGACCAAAACATTTGGACAGGAGACTGTTGGGACAATTGGGAGTTTGGACTGCAGTACAGGTTTAGACCCAAACTCAAAATATAACCTAGTGTTTCCCTAATGTAATAAATAGCATTTGGTATACTTGTTCTGAAATTACCTTTTCAGTTTTATTCTAAGCCGGGAAGGTTTGATTAAACTTGATGTTTACATTACTTAGCTCTCCACTCTAGAGCTCAGCATGAAAGTATAAAGGTGTAGTGATCCTTAGGATACATGCTGTTTCATAAGCTATATTTAATGAATTCTTTAACTGTAGAGAGAATGTTAATGTGGTAAGCCTTGAACTACAATAATTGTGCTTAAATGTAATTGTGAAGAGTATAGTTTTAAGTTCAGAAAAGATCTATTTTAAACTGGCCACAGCAATCCCAAAAGAATTTTGTCCTATGTTATTATAGAACCAAGATAACAGATGACCTCACATATGGATCCAAAGAAAATATAAGAAAAAAATAGCACCAAAAAAAAAAAAGGTACTTTTTAATTTTTGTGTTGTTCCCAAGCATATCTGACTATTCTAATTTCCTTTCTCTTGTTATTATTTAACTTATCCTAAGCAGGAATAAAAAAATTCTAATTTATACTGCAAGTACATTTTTCTGATTTCCCCCTAGCACCTATAGTCCAAGATGAAGCTTGTATTTCAAAATGGACTTAAGAACATCCATCTCATCAGAGGAGCACTCAGCTAGTATTGTCTAGTCATGGAAATATACTCCCTTCAGTGAGAGAAAAATCTGAAGCAAAACAAGAGAAAGATTTAGCAAAATACGAATCTACAAGTGATGACAAATTTAAGACAACACTGTAAGCATAAAGTGTGCATGAACATACACAAAGAACACACAGAGAACATACATGCATACAAGATCTTATGCAGTATTCCACTATTCCTGGAAGCAACCCCTTCGTAAACATTCAGGTCACTTTTAAATTCCCTTTTTTCCTTAGTCTTCCAGCTTATGATCCCAATTATCTTCACAAAAGCTGCCAAATCACTTGTCATTTTCTCTGAAGGACTGGTTTAAGACTGTCACAATTTTTAATGCAGAACGTTCTCTGAACATTACTTGTAAAGCTCAATTACATTATTGCAAAGTAATGCCTTTACTTCATTTACTTAAAAGTTCAAATATAAAGCACAAAAATAAATTAGAGTCAGATTTCCTGGACCTCAGAAGAAAAATTTTGACAGTTTTGATTCAGAAACTCCAGGCATTGAAACCACAATATAACAAGATATTCAAGAGTTTGACTGAAATCATGCATAGCAAATCCCTCATATTTGAAACCAACCACTAAACTCAAGATTTCAGCTAAAGATGCCCGAGCAAAACTGTCATAATAACAAATATCACAGCTTTTCCATGGGAAAAACAATTAGTTTCACCAGGAAGATTAAGCTAATTTCTAAATGGAAGCAGGGCATTCAGGAATTCCTAGATGTCCTGGAAAACAGGAATTGCTAACTGGCACATTTTGCGCTACTCAGGAAATCCTACCATGCTGATTAGTTATGTTTCCACTCCTTTACTAAAATTTCATGCAGATCAAAACCCAGTATTTCTTCAAATAGCCTGCATACTGCAACCTATTCGAGCATGTTTTACAATCACTTCACCAAATTCTGTTAAGGGTACTATATATGACAGTGAATCTAAACGTGGTGTTGCAGAACGGTCTGTTATTAAAACCATGTAAATGGCAAATGTAAATAAATTAAAAAAAAAAAAAAAGCCTTAGTAATTTACTAAAAGAGTAACATTGTTATCATTACCTGTTGCGCAGTAGCTGGTTGGATCAATGCTAGTCAAAGTTAGGGACAATATGTTCTTAGAAGATAATTTATAAGAGAATCAACGCAGACAAAATGAAAATAAATTATTGGAAATGATGAAACAAATAGTCTTGCTTAACAGGAGATCAGAAACTACACCAGATGGAGAAAGAAAATGTTTATATAGAAATGAACTCAGGTTGTCCTGAGTTTCTACTCCTTCAACAGTATTGTCAGTACTAAATACTTTTAAATACATTAGTTTTCCAGAAATCAGTCCCAAATGAGCCACTATTTCCATTTCAGTACAGCCAGAATTTCCTTTGGGAAGTCTTCCTCCAAGGAACTGTGCTCTCAACTCTTCTGCACTATCATTTTGTAAAATATGGTATTTCACAGTCTACTGGTAGCTATTCTAATCTTGGAGTAATTCATAGTAGTGCCAATTAATTAAAATGTATTTGTCTTTCTCACTTATTTGGAGGCAAGGGAAGTGCCTTAGCTTTGGTTCTCTCACTCTTTTCAGCAGTCCTGAGTAGATATACTATACCTCTGTTGCAACAACCACATTCAGCTCTCCCCTTGTGATCCATGTAAACATAATTCCCTTCACGTTCCACTGTCTCCTCCAAGATTACAGCTCAATTTTCTTCTCCATCTCCAACTACCAATTGCTACATAAATCCTGTTTAAAATTGGCTTACAATAATTTTATTGGCAATTTACAATTTCAGACTGAAAGGTAAACACATACATAGGTGACTAAACACCCACAACAGAACTTTCATTGGAATGCAAGTAAAGCCAGACCAAAAAAAGCATTGAGATGCACTTTCAAAAGAAGGGAAAAATAAAAGAAGGCATGTAAAATGCCTTCATTTTACTTATGTTTCTTTTTTTTTTTCAATCTAACTGCACTATGGAGATCCAGTATCACAGCAGAAGAGATTTTAAAGCAGCAGCAAGCTGTTATGGATCTCCATTTCTTCATTTGTACTCTGTTAATAGGTAGTAATCTCAGCGTCATCACATTGCGACTAGACTAGACTATATGTAAATCTAAAATAGCTGCCAGCATTCTCTCTGTGCCACCAAATAGCTCAGATCAAAACAAACAGATTTAGTCTTGTTTCTTGGGTAAAGGTTATATTTTGGGATGCCATACTAGGCTTCTTTTTATGCATTAACTGACTAAAAAAAGGCTTATGGACACACTGTAGCAATGTGCTGTAACACAGTCAGCTTTTGTCCATACTTCCATCTCTAAATGTACATCTTTAAATGAGTTCATTTCATTCATTGATCTTTCTCAGTTCCATTTTTTCCACAAAGAGATATGCTATGCATCTTCAAGATGTGTCATTTTGCAGAGAAAACAGTATCTTATTTTCGTGGTATATCACCATTACACACAAAAAGACCTTCAACTTCCATTCTATCTAAATGAAATGTGTCTTTTATCCAATATAAAGTATTATTACATCCATTGATAGTCACGCCAGAATATAAAAAAAAAAAAAAAAAAAAATATTTTCAGATAAAAGAAGTTTCATGCCATCTGCCAGCATATCAGTTGGGAAAAAGATGCCTTCATAAAACATCAGATCTGCTGCATTTTATATGCCACCTCTTCAGAGATCAGCCCTCTTTGTAGTATCACTGAAGTCACAAATGAAGATTTATTTCACTGTCTTCAGTGCTGGTAAAGAGCACTAACCATACTATAAAGCCTGCTTTGCATTTGCAGCGTGAAATGCTACATGTGGTATCACCAATGTGCCTCTCTGAAAGTGATTTGGGTTTTTTTTTTTCACTACTGCTTTTATTTGGTTGTGCTCAATCAGGGTAATTTCTAATTTTTGCATTTAAAGACAATTTCTCTATATTCCCAATTACTCATATATTCAGTGCTAATATGTTAAGTACTAGAGATAAGCTTCTTGAATAACCCAGACCTGTCATCTAAAATGAGGAAGCAATTACCTGTATTCCATAGAGTGAAGTTCATGAAGCACCTTCTAATATGGCATTTTAAAGGACAAAAGTGTAAAGTTCAATGACCAATTATTCACTTCTGTTCATATATACATATATATAAAAACATGCAAACATCTTTTGGTTCACTGTATGTATTTTTCCCAGTAGCATGCACTAAACAGGACCTATATAAAATGTCTATGCAAATAACACACAAAATAGTCCCTATGATACAGTAATGTCTTCTGAGGCCAAATACACACAGGAGAAGATAGGCAGACATATGCACAAATAAATATACTTTAAGTATTTTAGATCTTAGTGAATAAGAAATAGTCCCTTTACCATGTTTAAAGTTACAAAAGTAAATTTAGAAAAATCAGAACCATCAGACAGGGAAGAGAAAGAGTGCTAGGAACATACTCATTTTGTTCTCATTCACTAATTGATGTATATTGGCTTACTTCTGGAGCTTGATACCCCATGACTGAAACAGCAGCAATAGTACTTGTGTTAGTCATTTTCTTCTGACCATTTGCCAAATTGTAACTGTGTGAGTTCTCATCTATTTTCATAGAAATACATACTGCCAAGACTGTGTTCTTTGGCTTCTTTTTCAGATCCCTATTCAGTTTAGGTTTTACCTGTTGCTTCTCTGCTTTTCAACTTAGCATGAAGGAAAATATATGTGATTTATATAAAATATCTAGGTACGGCTTTGGTTTTGGAAAATTAAAATTTATTTTAAGAATTCCAAGTATTACCTGAACACTGTGACCTATTCTGCTGTCTTAGAACTTAGAAATCCTAGTCAGAGTACAAGGGTTAGCTGCAGTAGGTGCAGAAGGTGCAAAGCAAACACAGGCCCAAATACAGTTTCTCTGTGCAAGCGTACATCATGTGAAGGACTTAAGACAGAATCTTGGGGAAATGAGCTCTCAAATAAGCATTTATATGCCTTTATACAGATACCATATATGAAAGTCAATAACCATGAAAGTCAATAAACTTCCACCATTTTGAAGAACAGATCCTGAATTCTTCATTAGTCACTCTTCTTGACAGGTATTTCATGGCTGTTTTCATTTGGAATTCTTACTTGCCATTCTGAACTGATCTGGAGTGAAATATATCACAGTAGGCTTTGGTGAAAACCAGACGTATGTTTTTTTATTTCCATCAGAAAAGGCTGAGTCCCAGATGTTGGGTAAATTATATCCAAAATTATCTTCCATCATGTTCTGGGCCAAATTTCATCTCTAATGTAAGCAGGCAACACTCCAACACTTCCACTGCACTTGTAACTCATCAGAACGCAAGACGAAATTTGACCTTCAGAGTTCACTTCCAAGCACATAAAGAGTCCCTATTCTCATTACAAATACTAAAAAAAAAAAAAAAATACAAAACCCTACAAATTACAATTTGCCATGGAGTCCAGTGAGGACAGAAATGTCTTTTTCAGCACATTGTGCTATCTTTTTGCAGGCATAGGAAATCCACTCTATGGATAGAAATTGGCCTCTCCAAAGCATAAACAAAAATCCTCAACTAAAATGAAGACCTATAAAGTCTTCCAATATCTCTTGTAACCACTATATATTTGATAAATACTCTGAATGGTTACATACAGTCGGCAGGACAAGCTCCTACTTCAGAGAGAGAGACCGGCACTTTACACAGATCAAGGTAACAAGATTATTCCCTTCATTTTGTGACAAAGAAGGTATTTTGGGTTGCGTGTATTACCCTAAAGGAAATAAACTATCATTACCTTACCTGCCACCCCAATACTTATACCATAAATGTATCCTGGTACCAGAATTTGCTCTCATGAATAAGAATGTGAGTTAAAGAAACCCTTGATTTTCCTGCCAATACACTGCAGGGCAGTGGTGGAGACACCTCAGCTGCTAGTTTATTAGCACCCCTTGAGAACAAACAGCTGGAAGAAAACTAAAGTCTCTTGCAGTAACTGTCCCTTTTTCCCCTGATATCATTGTAAGATAGTAACCTGCTATGTGCCAAAACACATTTATTCTCTCATAAATACCTATTTATACAAGGCTCTCTTCAAAATTATGTTTGTGCTACCCCATAAACAAATGTCATCCAAACAGACCAAGTCCCTAGGTTTTCTTGAGAAAAGGAATTCAAAACCTCCTCCTTTTCTTTGGCGCATTTACTGGATCATGCATGATAAATGAAAGGCTTGGGCTTTGCTTTGTTTCAGGTTTTGTTGTTTTGTTTGTTTGGGGTTTTTTTCTCTTCACTTGCTATAAAGGCATGGCACACTTTACAGAGCTGGCTTTTGTTTCCTAGTGCTTTGTTCAGAATAAACAGACCAAAAAAAAAAAAAAAAGGCAAAAACAGTGGTTCTGGTCAATACTATATAAACAGTGGTTCATTAATACACCAGTCAGTGGATTTTTGAGGACAAAAGCTGAAAAAGGGAATGGTTGATAGTGAAAAGAAGACTGGATCTAAAGATCAACTCTAATCTGCTTTTTAAAGCAAGAATCTCCTAAGTACTGCATAAATAGAATATTTCAGTTGGAAGGTATGTACACAATCATCTAATCCAATTGTTTGACCACTTCAGGGCTGTCCAAAAGTTAAAGCATGTTATGAAGGGTATTGCCAAATCCTTCTGACACAATGACAGGCTTCGGGCATCGACCACCTCTGAAGGAATCCCATTCCAGTGTCTGACCACCCTCTCTGTAAACAAATGTTTCACAATGTCAAGTCTGAACCCCTCCTGAAACTAACCAGAAACTTAAGACTCCCTCAGATTATGTAAATACCCCACCTGTTTCATTAAGCAAAAGTCTCTATTGGGAGAATATTTGATATTAACTATGTGACATTCATTTCCTTATTCTACTTGACTATATATAAACAGCATTTGAAGAATTAATTTTCTACCAAAGTCGCCACTCCTTGAAATGCAGTTAAAGACAGACTATTATTTACTTGTATTCTGAACTCTGTAACAGGGATAGATTGATTCTCCCAGGGAACATTCTAATATTCCTGAATGATCTACCATTTGAGAGACTGAAGGTTTAATCTACTGATTGAAACACTAAACAAGCTAGAATGGCCACAAAGATTACTGAAACACTGCTAACTGCTCAAAATAAAACCATAATAAAACCAAAACAAAACCCACCCTCACCATAGGTACCTTTTCTTCTTCTAAAGGTTAATATCTGTGCTGCTTATTTTATTTGAAAACTCTTGAACTAAATGGCATAAACAATCCCATCATGGCAGGAATCTAAAAACATCCTTTTCTTGTATCTTAACTATCAGTCCCAATATCCAGTGGATTCTAGAGAGGCAAGCTAGCTGAAAACATCAAAGAGATTTTTACGCCTTTATATTTCTAAGACCCCACTTCCAGCTTTCTTTGAACCGTGCTTGTGTCCTGTGGAGGTAGAACTTAACACAGGGGATGGGACTAAATGCTGCAAGCTATTATGCTGGTCTCTGTAACTGCAGTTTCATGTACAGAAGTAGCTCCTTCTAAAAGCGGTCTCTGTCACCCTACAGATGCCTTTTGTCTAAAACTAAGTAAAACTTAGTTCATGATCTTCCATAAACACTCATGTAACAGACTAGTTGTATACTAGGATCAACATGTTTTCCATAAGCGATGAAATCGTAAGTATGTAAAAACACTGACCACATGGGAAAGGAGGTTCTTCAAGGGTTAGCTGCTCCATAGTAGTCATATATACCCTTAAGAAGTCTTACTGCAAATTGGCTAGAATCAGTTATTATTGAGAGATTCATGTTAGTACAGGCTTCAACTGATCACCTAGCCACAGTGGAACTCGCATTTGTGTCAAATATAAATGTCTCTTGAAAAGAGATGGAAAAGGAATGCTCTGAATTGTATTTAGCAGTTCGTATTACGGAACATCAATAAAGCACCTGGTTTTCACCTACTGACATTTTTTTCAACATAAAACTGAAAAAATAGCCTGTGATGTTAAGAACTGACACTGATGACACTGGGGACTTTCAGACACATAACAAAACAGGCAACATGAAATCAATTTGAGACCTGGGGAAGTGCTGTTACTTCATGAAAATAATGCTCTGCCTCTCTGCAATTGAAAACAACACAAAGAGGAATGATAGCACAAGCAGGAAGCATGAAAAGAGTATGTCTGTCACCCCAAAAGAACATCTGCTACCAGCCTACGATATAGAAATCATAAAAGTAGGAAAAGCAAGTAAACGTCAGTTACTTTATTTTTAGATCTTGTATCGGCAAAAATAGACTGCAGACAGAACAGCATTGCAAATGGTAAGATATGACATCTGAACTACTGGAATTCCTAACGTTACCAAAAAAAAAAAAAAAAAAAAACCCAAAAAAAAAAAAACCCAATACCAAAAAAAAAAAAAAAAAACCAAAAACCAAAAAACCCTCCAACAAACCAAAAACCCTCAAACTAAAACCATGCAAACAGCAGCTACTCTTAGGACTTTGACTTATACAGGGCTTATACATCTAAGCAATTGCTATTTTACTTCCCTTTCTTTTCTCACCAGAATCCCTGTAGTGACATCTCATACTTCTTCAGGGCACCTGCCTCTGTTTGCCTGGTATAGCCATAGCTGGTCAATAAATTTAATAGTTGTTCTTGGCACAGAGATATCACTATGGAATGTGTTCCTGGGTAAATGTGCTATTCGAAGACGCTTTCAGAGTATTAGAAAGTACCACAGGTCCTATTGTGCTTCCAATATGCATAAGAGCACAGTGTAATGTACACAAAAGACTTGATCAAATAACAGGCTCATTTGAAGTGCAGGTTTAATGGTCTCCAAAAACTTTTATTATGGGCATATGCTCAATACTGGTATGTTTTATTTATTTGGCTTTTATTAAATAAAAAAAATGCTTTGCTCCTGCTAGAAAGCGTAAGTAATTGACAGGAAATATTAAAGTGATCCCACACCCCTCTTAAAACATTTTCTCTTGCTAGACTGTTGGAAGAGCCTTTGCTCTATCCTGGATCTGCCTTTTAAAACACTCCTTGAGTGATAAGAACCTTACCCCGTGATGTACAAAAACAAAACAAGGGTTCAGGTCCTGTGCTTTAAGAGAACTATGGCTAAAGCATTCATTCAAGAAAGACAGGTCCAACTCCCTCTTATGCCAAAGCAGAATCTAAACCTTCCAAGAAATAGCCCTAAGCTAAAACCACTACTACCTTGGGGAAAAAAAAAAAAAAAGGCATTCCAAACCTCTCTTCAGGATGCTAAAAACAAACAAAAAAACCCCCTACACATGTACACGCACGGTCAATCGCTTTAGAGGTAGAAAACGCATCCACCTCTATCAGTGGAATAAAGTGGAGAAGGGAACTGTAGACATCCTCAAAGCATGTTACCTACTTCTCCTTTTACTTATGAAGTGTGATCTTCAAGACAAGAGTGGAGAGCATGCTCTTTGACCTGAAAAGCTTAAAGCATATTTATAAAGATGTCATCTCTTGGCCTTATGGCAACTTATTTCTAACAGCTCAAAACCGTCACAAATTTATATGAATGAAAGCATGTCAACATTCAAAAAAAAAAACAAACCAAAACCAAAACAACAAAAAATAAAACCAAAAACCAAAACAAACAAAAAGTAAAAAACAAAAACAAAAACAAAAAAACAACCCCACTCAGCATTTATTAAGGATCTTAACAAAAAAAAAAACAAATCCCAAGACTCAAGTATATAGTTCTAACTTTCTATTTAATTACTTCGGGGCACACTACTGTCAAACATGCCAAGGAAATCTCTGTATTTCTGCAATAAAAGATTACAAAACTAGATAACTCACCATTAACTCTCTTACTTTCAGACATTATGAAGCAGAAAGGATAAAACAAATACCTGTCTGAACAACCTAGTGCTGGCTTTGCAGCCATTTCTAAAGTGTATGGCCCCGATGTAGCATTTAACATTTAAAAAAAAAAAAAAAAAAAAAATGTCATGGTGTCCTACTGCTGTCCTAATACAGGGCAATTCCCATGTTTCTTTTTTAAAGGAGTGTACAGTGAACTGAAGTAACTAACATGGTTTCTCATTTCATAAGCTGAAAAATATTACTGCCTATTCAGAGACAAACAGGTAGAACTGAATAGAATCTGACCATAGTAATTTAGAAGCAATTCCCATCTTCCTTTTCTTATCTGCACAACTGTACGATACTTAATAAAACAGGTTTTGAACTTGAATGCATAGCATAAATTTGAGTCCTAAATCTCACTATCTATTCAATCTCTTTGCTTAAAAGAAACTGTGTTGTAATTTTTGCTACATTATCAGGTAGTTTAACTCCAAATTTGCCAGTTTGAGTTTTCCTTGTCTTCAAATAATATAATTCCCTCAATCTGAAAGCAGCTCAAACACTATGTCAAGTTTCTGTACTCTAAAAACACAAAGCATCCTCCTAAGTGTGAAGTCTGAGGTACTTCAGGAAACACCAAGGTAGTATTTATAGAGTTTGGACTTTGTAGATTGAGACACTTGCTTTTGACTAAGTGCAGCTGAGAAAGTAGCACTACATCTACTAAAAGCCTGAGCAGATTTGTACTAGTTTTAAGTTTTGTTCCAAAAAGAGACTGTGCAAGGAAGAAATAAGCAGTGGACTCTAGTCTTCTTTTGTTTCTATTTGTCCTGACCAAGTCTACATAGCATCCTGTAAATAATGTTTTCTCAGTCTTGGGCTCCTTTATGTGGCAAGTATCTAAAATCAGGGAGAATAAATCATTTCTCAAACAAAAGAAAGAAAAAAAGCTAAATGCAATGTTCTTCAACATAGCTAAAACTAAAGACCACGTGAAAACAGCTAACTGTTAAGAGTGTGGAAAATAGCTTTAGAGTGTGGAAAAGTTGAAAAACTCTCCAGAAAGGTATCTTTCACTGTATGAAAAAGTCAGTGCAACTACTTAATTTTTTATTTTGGGGAGTGGGGGGAGAACCAAAGACAGCAGGCAAGGGGTATCATTAAACAAATATGAAATAACCCCTCCCTATGATCAAGGAACTGTAACAATACATTACCTTTCCCTAGCTAAACAATGCTGTTGAAAAAGAAATGTTTTACCACTTTTTTTCCAGAAGAGTTGTATACAATGGGCATGGCTGTTGTGGCATTAGTAACAATAACCTTTGCAGGTTTCAAGCTTAGCAGCTTCGCTGGCATTGCTAAATGGATAAAACTCTGCAGAACTTGATCCCACCTCTTCCCAAAAACACCATCACACGGCTTTGCTAAACACAGATAACTTTAACAAGTACATAAGCTTGCTTTCTGAGGGCAAATAGGACAGATACAATTCCAAAACATGCTAAAAGAATGAATTTGTAAGTGGACAAGTCAAGTGAAGATTTAATCCAATGATTTTAGGAAGTCTCAGTGTCTGATGCATTTGTTGGCTATTCTTCCTTGCAGGCTCCTGGTTGTTCTTTTTTACTAAAAAGTAATTAACTAAGTACAACAGAATGGTTTCCAGGCTATTAAGTTATTTTCACGGGAATTTAAATAAATTAGTTATAACTAGACCTAATGAAATCTCTAAGAGAACTGGGTTCAATCACAGAAATTATACTATTGCCTGTGACTCCTATTTACTGCAGTATCATAATACATTCAAAACATCCTTTATATGTGAGCACTCAAATTAAAAATCAACATATAGAAGAAAACTCAATTTTTTTTTCCTCTTCCCTTCAAAATTCTCATATTGTGTTAGAATATTAGGAATAAAAACTCAAAATAAAGTACAATATTAAGAGAGAAGGATTGTGATATTAGTAACTGGAAAAACTGAAAGAGGAAAATAGATTAAAGAAAGCATGATTTAACTCGTATTCCTACAGGGACTGGAAAATTAAGTTAATATAGATTTTTGTAGCACTTTTAATGGGTTCAGTACTAACATAATATGCAAGAAATTTGGAAATAAATTAAAAGCTTTGTTTGCATTAAGAGGAAAAAAAAACCACCACAAAGTCAGAAGAAACCCTGCATTTTAGATCAAGTGAGTATCACCAAAAAGATAAAAGAGGAGGTCAACAAAATGAAGTTCCAGTTTAGAATAAAACCTCCTTTTCTATCCCTGTCTCAAAAGCCAGCACAAACCATCAGGACTGACTCCTAAGATTGATTCTAGAGCTCCCACTAAAATAACAATCCTCTTTATGACTGCAGTTACTATTTATTGTAGTAATAATAAAATACAGACACATAAGCACACTAAAGTCTTTTCTTTCATTCTGCAGTTCTTAATGCTTCACCTTCTCTCCTTCTGTTTTGCTACCTTATGTGCCTGAGCTTTCTTATTAGTTTTTATCGTCTGCCCTTTATTTTTATTCCTTTATTCTCTTCCTCTTCTTTTTCTCATTTCACAGTTCTTTCTTTTCTTACTCTTGTTTTTCTCACCAGATCCACATTCTTTCTCCTGCTTAGATACTCAAACAACAGAAGCACAGGAAATGCTGTCTCAGATAGTTTGTAGCCTCTTCTTAGAATTCACTTCTCTCCAGGTGAATCCAGCAGTCCATAAAGCTTGCATTATTGATCGTAATTAACCATTTTACCCTCAGATTTGCTCAGAGGAAATTTAAAGACTCGTTTTAGTTTGGGACAAGTCTGTTGTATTTCCTATCTGAGTAGCTATTACCCATCTTATCTATGAATCCTTTTACTTTCTTACCATTTATGCTTCCTTCATTATCACTACTTAGGTGATATGGCCCCACTATTTAGGGCCATGTGTGCTATTATATCAGCTGAGTATACCCACTCTATGATTAGCAGTCAACTCTTAGGAAATGGTAGTAAAGCCTGAATTCACTATTTTTTCCCTCCTAGAAAGACTACTTACTTTCTGGAGCTGTTTTAATTATTACTAAAACAGTCTTCCTATTAGCATTCTCATCTACTGTCTATCCCAAATGAGTAAGTCTCCCTCACTGGAAAGTCTATTTAAATATATTCAAAGAGTCACTGCTTTTTTATACTACTAACAAGCAAGCTCCTCAATTACCTATTGCAAAAGGTTTCAGACCACTGAACACATTGAGGAGGATCAGCATACCTTTGTTGAATATTTTGAACATTATTTTGCTTATCAGAAATGTCACTTCATTATCTTATGCGTGGTCAGGTATCGTTAACAGATTTTTTCCAGACTATCATGTTCCTTATATACATTTTTTAGCTCTAAAAAGGACCATTTCAATTTGTCAGAAATACCACAGCATGTTTTCAGGTGTAAAATACAATAGGAAATTGAAGGTTCTGCTGCAGTGAGGCAAGGTGGTGGCTTACCCCAACCAGTGTTTCATATCCATCAGGTGAGTCCCTTCATGGGTCTCTTCAGCAGCCTAGCAAGAGCCTAGACAGACTCGTTTAAAAAGATTAAGAGGGACCATAATGTTAATAAAGAAAGATTATCTTTCTGTAGCTTCAAGACTAAGAAACATGTATGATAGGCTTAGAAGTAAATACACTGAAGAAATTTTATGTGTGTGTATTTTTGGTTTTGCGTTTGGGGCTTTTTAAGTATACTTATACTATGAAAATAATTTTTGCTGCAAAATCATGTAGGTGCTCCGTAGAATCATCAGAGTCTTGTGGTCAAAGACTCTCTTGTATTTACAAAGATTATTTCAGAATTTGCTCAGCAAATAGGTAGCAGGAGGAAGAAAAAAAATGTGTCAAAAAATGCTGTTAAGAAAAAAAAAAAAACAAAAAAGACAAATGGAGACTTGAAAATAAGCACCAAGAGTTCAGGAACATTAATTAGGATGGCTTTTTTAATTCATATAAATTGTTCTACATTCTTACTCAACGGTTTCATCTGCCTACGAAGTGACAGCTGGTTCAAAATCCCCACAGGTCTTTTTGTATGCAGCATTTTTTAAAAGTATACAAAGTTTAATCCATAATTATCAATCCTCTCCAGGATACCAGTCAGTACTAAAAAAGGCTTAATTATATTAGCCTAAAATAATATTGTAAGCAAACCAAAAACATGAGAAAAGCATAAAATGAAAAGGAGAGTTAAACAGCATCTTCACAAACTCCCAGATGCACTTAAGTTTCTTCAACTGAAGTCTGTATTTTGTTTCCTCAATTATTTAATCACAAAATTAGATTTCCAAATTGTAATACAGTTCTTTCAAAGCAATATGAGAAACTTTTAAATTTGCCCGTGAAAGTAATTCTAGAAAAGAGGGAGGAAATACATAGCTTCAACAAAATGAGAAAAAAACCCAACTGTGGCATGCAAAGCCCAGCAACCTTGTCATCTGTACTTAGGTTCAGAGAATCCTAAAATTTCAGCTGATATTTTTACCATCTAATACCACAATGGTCCTTAAACAACCAAATAAAAACAAAACAAAACAAACCCCAATTAAACAGAATCCAAGTAACTCTATGTATGTCCAAGGTATACTGAGTACCTGCAAATCAATTACCAATAGATCACCTAGTTAATATAGTAAGTCTCTCTCAGGAGAAATATATCCCGTCTAATGACATCTTATCTTTAAAGTACTTGCCAGCATACATCATTTAGCAAAAGAAAATTAACAGAAAGAAAAAAAATCTTCACATTTTTGCAACCATTTCTTTATTACGACCTGCCATTCACTCTCTTTTTCCCTGAAATTTTTGTCTATATAAATACGAAGACAGACATTATGTTTTACAATTACTATGAAAAGGAGATTCCATATAAACTGCCATTCATCAGTGACAGAAAATAGTATTCTATGCCAATAGGAAGGTAACTACTCTAGAGAACATTGACTAGATACATGGTTTATATTCCATGAAATGATGCAAAAGATCTTCAGAGTGACACTATAATTTAACATTCTGTAGAAAGCTCTAAGGGTTTCATAGTCCCAAAAGCAAAAAATTTCAAAGCAGCAGTGTTAAGCCATTGATTTCATATGCAGACATGTGACATTAATGCTGGTAGTTAAAGGAACTCTTAAGTCCTGAAATTCTAAGAATGAAACAATTTCTTTTGGTAATATTCTAATTGTGTGTTTGGTTTCAACTCCAATGAATTAATAAAGGACCAACAACACTCTCTATGAATATTACGGCAGTTCATGCAGAAGGTCTTGCTAAAGAGCTGTTGTAACCAACAAAGCAGTCTAACTGAACAGCTGGAAGACTATTTTGGTCTCTTGCCCCCAAATACAAGGAGAGTCACAGTACCTGTTTTATTTTCAGAACACCAACATGGAAACATACACATAGGACACACGGCAGAGGGAAGATTTAGATTAGACATTAGGAAAAAATTCTTCACTATTCTTCACTATGGTGGTGAGACACAGGAACAGGTTGCCCAGAAAAGTTGTGGATGCCCTATCCCTCGAAGTGTTCAAGGCCAGGCTGGATAGGGCTTTGAGCAACCTGGTCTAGTGGAAGGTGTCCCTGTCTGTGTCAGGAGATTGGAACTAGGTGATCTTTAAGGTCCCCTCCAATCCTAACCAATCTGTGATTCTAGGAAATAAGGCTCTATACAGGGATAATCAAGGATTCCTAGCTACCAGTAAGTTACATTACTATTAAACAAACCCACATCCTTTCAAATGTCCCAAGTAGCTAAAATGAGTAATTGCAAAATCTAACTTCACAGAACATACAGTTAAAAACAGTGCTTGGACATGATCCTTGCCCAATGAAAATTATCACTATCCAGTGAAAGACAAATAAGACACCAAAGACATAAAGCAGTAAGATGGATACCAAGTCTTCCATCTCACATTATAATAATATAATAAACAATACAGCAAAAGAAATATTGTCTAGATAATTATCACTGTTTGCATGACAATTATGATTGTGTCTTTGTCTGAATTATGATATTGATTAAAGTTGATTTACATGGTTGGTCCCCAATAATGTATAGGTTATGCCAAAATATCTCTAATTCACTCAGTTACCAACAGATTAAAACAATTTGTCTTTATAGTACAAATACAAAAATGTAGGAGAGTCTTGCACAAGTCTTGCACTCAACAAATGCAGTGTTACATCTCATTTCTTCAGAGTTCTTAAGTGTTCTGTGCTTACCAAACTAAAGGTATAACAAACTACAAAAATACTCTCGTGTTAGGAAACAAATGATTAAATGCTTCCAAGAACACCAAATTGCTTGAAAATCACTTAAAAAAATTCCATGTACATAATTCAATGTAATTTTACTTAAACTATAATTTTAAAAATCAACACCTCACTCTCTTACTGCTAGTTACTAAATAGTGAGTTCAGTGGTCTTAGACACACAGAATAGTACTTGGAAAGTTAACAGTCTTGCCTTACCGCCATGTTCCAGTATTTAAAGGGTGGCTACACAGAAGATGGAGACTCCCTTTTTACAAGGAGTCACCTAGAAAAAACTAAGGGTAATGGATACTCCTCGGAGATTCCAGTTGGACACAGGAGGAAAATTTTTCACAATGAGAACAATCAGCCATTGGCATAAACTCCCAAGGGAAACGATGGATTCTCCAGTGTTGGATACTTTCAAGATTCAGCTGGGCAGGGTGCTGGGCCATCATGTCTAGATTAAGCTTTGCCATGACAGGTGAACCAGATAATTCTTGAGGTCCCTTCCAACCTTGTGTTCTATGCTTCTATGAGACAGGTAGTGCTTTAAGCTGTCTATGTGATTCTCTCCAATAATGTAGGACATCTTTCCCCCAAAGGCATTTTTGCAGTTCATTAATCATTATAACTGGAAAATTCCAAAGTTAAAAGCTTTTGTTCATTCAAAGTTAATGTAGATCTAGGTCCACATATAGCTTTCCACTACTCAGAAATGCATTTGGAGTAAATCCATTGATTTCAAAGAGTGAGGCAGCCTGGCCCAAAGACAACAGAAATCATTGCAGTTTCTTATTGATGTCATGTCATTCAGTTCATAGATCTTTCTTACTCTGAAAAAAATCTGAATATTTCTTATTCTGAAAATACAATCTGAATTAAAATGCCACAATCTATAAGCACTAACTGTATTTTACACACATCAAAGCAACCAGGCTTAATTAAATGCTTGCTTACTCTAAATACTGACATAGAACTCTTTTTTCTTTAGCTCCTAAAGAATCTCCAAGTAATTAATACAATAATAATAATGCTAAAAAATTCTCACAGTTAAATTAGTCTCCAGTAAACATAATTCTGTAAATGAAATAAAAATGCTTATGACAGAACTCCTGTTTCACCAGAAGAAAAATACTTCGAATACATAAAGTGGTTCGTATCAAAGCATATTTCGATTATGTAAACCCAAATTTACTACTTAAAATACTTCATGTCCTTTTAAGTTTGTAAATCAAACTGGTTTATCTTTTTTCCTAGCTTTACATTAAAATGGAACTAAAAATCTACCTAACAAGAACTGAATTAATTCAGCTATCTTCGTCCAAGTGATATTTTATAAATTGTTTCACTATTTTAAAGACTTCTTTTATCAGTGTATTTTCATTACATCACAGGCAAATAATTGAGATGCTGAGTATTTCTAATACCAAGAAGCCATAGTTTCTTGGCACTTTCTCAAAATTAGTTCTATAGAGAAAACAAGTGTTAGGTTACAGGTAGGCAGAACTTGCACGGCCAAAATTCATAATAACATTTTACCTGTTTCTCAGTGCTCATATTAATTATAGATGTAAGGTAGAAGTTACATCAAAAAAACCTTAAGAGGCTTACAATTTTTACAGCCTCAAAACAAGCAGTGCTTCATGGTTTTCACTCATCCAGTGTTCACTGGAAGACTGGAAGTTCAAACAATCCAGAGCACAATTTGAAACAGGAATCTATAAACAATAGTCAAGAAAAAAAGTAGTAAGAGTATGATTTCTACTACTAGGGACAGAAATAAAGATTTTGATTTTCTTGGCCAATTGGATTAAAAAAAAAAATCATAAAGTGACTAGACAGTGAAAGAAACACTGACTGTGAATAACCAACCATAAAACTGAAGAAACAGATTTTGGATTGGAGATTTCTGCATATTGATATTAAACTTTCAGTTACATAAGACTGCTTAGATAGGGTATTAAAGATATTTTTTCCTGAACTGTATTCATTCCTGTTCCAAATGCACATTATCTGAAAATACAAAATATGAGAAAATATTTGTTAACTACAATATTTTAGCCAGTTATGATCTCTACAGATTTCCTTTAAAAACGTAAATACAGCCAATAAAGTTGGTAGAATAAAGAGAACAAATGCTATTTTGAATTCACTTCTTTCACAGTAAAAATTTACATCTCAATTAATTCATACCTGTGTTGTAATCTATTCAAAGCTTTTAAAACCATTGAGACTTTTTCCTTTTACATTTTGTGTTGAAATGCCTTGATTAACTCAGCATTCCACAATTCCTTTACAGAAAAGTCTTCACATTAGTACTGCATAAATAAAAGGCTACCAAAATTGATATGATAACACCAGTGACATAATACATGCTCTTTATTTATACTTCAAAGCAGAGACTTTAATACATTAAATATGCGCCAGAATTTGTAAAAAACCTCTGCATCAACATGCTTGTATTTCCCCTTCTCTTCTTTCCTTTCAGCCTTCAAATGTATGCCTCTATCTACTTTTTGATTGACAACTTTTTTCATTCTAATGTTAATGTATTACATCTGAGTTGATAGCATAGGCATGAAAGAGAAAGATAAGTGATGTATCTTAGTACCTTTTCCTGTGAAATTACATTAGCCTTCTGGGAAACTGGATAGGATGAAGCTGCAGATTCAAAGATCATTACACTGCTTATTACCCTTTATATTTATCTTCAGTGCTGCTAAAGCTTTACAGAAAATCTAATTTCTCTGAAGCTGCATTAATGTCAAAACCACCACTTGCTGGATGCCAGACTTCACTCCAACTGGCAGATAATGCACAAAAGGATCTAGTATCAATCACAGGGAATTATATGAAAGCTAAAGGTTTGGCATATTTGGCAAAGAATTCAAGCAATGCTCTACTAAACTACTGCAGAATCTTTGCTCTTCTATTCAGTTCATGTTTTACTAAGCAGAAAGATGAAGTGTTGAGCAATGGAGTCAAGGTTGTGCTTAATCTTTACTCATTCTGTTATATCTTGGGAGCTCTTTTATGACTGATAAGGTAACTTCTTCAATCTCAGCAATAGTCACTTTAGAATAAATGGTACAGGGCATGCTTAAAGGCGGGGGGGGGAGGGGGGAATCCAGCATAAATTCGTTTTGTGGGGACCAGCTCCAATTCCAGTCAAAACACAAAGAAAATAGAACCTCTCTCTCCCTTCCCACTCCACTTTTTTAAAGTGGGAACAAACAACCTCCCCAAAACCCCTCACAAAAGCATCAACAGCTAACCAATGTCATCTTCTCACTGATCTATGCCAAAAACTGGCTACTATTAAAATAAAAAACTTAAGATTTCAAGTACAAGCAGAAAAAAATATCTGTATTATGCGAAACTGACAAAGCCTATCCATGTTCCATTGGTTTCCATTTCATTCACATGGTTAAATTAAAAATAAGCCAGCACACGACCTTTTGTAAAAATTATACTTCCATGTTTATTCTATTGATAGCAGATAAACACTGATGTTAAGAATCTCTTCTGGCTGGAGTAATACTGAAGTGATGAGTTATATCCTGTGCCAAAAAGAGAGATACCAGCTTTCAGTCCAAATCAGAGACACTTAAGCATTACCAGATGCCTTCAACAGAAAGAGCACTAACACAGTGCAAGAGAGAATGATAAAACGGTTTGAGTTAGAAGAGTCCTTAAAGATCATCTAATTCCAACCCTCCTGCTATGGGCAAGGACACCTTCCACTGGACCAGGTTGCTCCAAATGGACAGAAATATCATTATAATGATAATTACTGGAAATATAAGTATTTCTTAATAAAACACAGAGAAAATACATAGGACTAGTTTTCTCACAATTCAAACAGCAGTAGAAAAACAGTGTAGTAGCAACTGTAAGTTTATTACCCAGTAAAATATAGGGCTGCCCTTACGAGAACAAGTCACAGGCTTTGTGTTAAGCTAACAACAGCTCTATTATGATATTCAGACATCCCACAGTTTATATTATTTCATAAAGGAAAAAAAATTGCCCAGTTTTAAAAAATTCTACCCAATGAATACCTATATTATGGTGTTACCCATACGTATTTTTTATCCTCTATAGATACTAATATATAATTATATTCCACATTTTTTTCTCTCTTATTTCAAAAACTCAGCAATAAAAGTCTTTTTTTAGCTCAGCTATTTCTCAGCTAATACTGATTCTTCAAGAAAAGTGAACTCAGATTCAAATAACTTACATTTTTATAGAAGGTTACCTACATGAATATTTTGCCTTGTCACTCTAAATGGGAAGCAGTATTGCCACATCTCAGTAATACTGCTAAACACTGGAGTTTTTTCTCTGTATATTTTGGTTTAAATTGCAGTTCCCCCTCCCCAAGCTTAGTGTAAATTATCTTCACTTTTTGGTAAGTATTCTCAGGTATTTAAAAAGGCACAAAAACCTTCCAATTCAAGCATGACTCCTAATTTCACTCCCTCACTTTAACATAGCATTTTTCATTAGTTCCACATTTGAGATCTTAGATCTGTCTTATGAATCAGAAGCAAAATTCCTTCAATAGCATTACCCACAGTGCTTTTATATAACTGTAAATTATCAAATATATATATGTAGAAATTTTTGTGAAGATTAGTGTAAAATGAAATGTAGTTCACAATTTTGGAATAAGCTTTGACAGAATTGTAATTGTAGATAAGTTTGAATTTGTCTATTCTGATTCTCTATTTTTTTTCCTGCCTCTTACTACTGGGAAGCCCTATACCTAGACCAAAAAAAAAAAAAAAGAAAAAAATAGGAAAAAAACCCCAAAGTATTCTAACTGCAGCATTCTTATATGGACAACTAAAACATCAAAAGGGACTGTAAAAGCTGTAAGCAAGAAATACTTTTGTAATTAATTAATGTAAGGTATAAATTTTCCCTCAGAGACTGATGTTCTAATCAAACTAAAGATGACAGTAAGATGACAGTAATTAAAAAAATAACCCACAACACGCACAAAAAAAAACCCTACACATCCCAGCTTCTACTGACTGCAAGATGGACAGTGGACACAACGCTCAGCAGTTACTAACCATGAAATACTGAGATACTACACTCGGGAAATAACTTCCCCCCTCCAGCATAAAAGAGCACAAACGAGACAGGTATTTTGAAACCTGATGTAAATTAGACTAAGTCAGAGTGGTAGAAACTTGGATTGAAATTATTATATTACTACTTCATTACTATTTGTGTTTGATACCCACATGCTTTATTTTACATCTTTAAAAGTACACAAATAACAACTAAGTAGAAATACTGCCCATACACTGAAAATCATTAACTTAAAATCTGCATTTTGTTTCACAATTGTAAGTAAAGCCTGACTGCTTTTATCTTCCAAGTTTGCTAAAGACATGCGCTGTTTTCTCTAATGAGGTCTATGGGATTTTGATTCGTAGTCATTAAACTCTCATAAAAAAAATCTCAGGCAATAACTGGCAAAAATCATGTAATATTTCAACCACCCCAGACAATGTCCAAATCTCTTCCAGTATATAAACCCCTGCAAAGACTTTGTGGATGAGATTCTCACTGCATCTTGTGTCCATAGTAAACTACTAAAATAGTTACAACAGCATGCTACAAAGAATAAAGAGCAATCCATTGTTTAAAATGAGGAATAAATATTATCATCACTGATCTAAAAACCTGTCTGTGATCTAAAAAACTAATCTAGAGTTCAAAAAGTTTCCATGAAGGGGTGAGGGAACCATGTTTAAGCATGAGAAAACTCATGAGTATGTGTGAGAAATTTCTGGAATGGCACAGTTATCCCAAGTCCAGATCAGATATGTCCAAAGAACTGACTTATTTAAAGGGCAAACCAAGTATCTAGTGTGGACAAGCAACTTCATCCTCAACCAGCAACTCTAAACACCAAATATACAAACCCTGAACTTATTTGACCATGAAATACAATGCTAAATATGCAATTACCTTACTATGACAGTGGTAAATGTATACGTTTAGCTTTTATTTCAGAGATTACACAGAAAACGTACAGTCTTTTAAAGCAAACTTCCTAAAAATCAGACTATCTTAATTTTAAGTACTACATCCTTTCAGCTGCATGCTAGTACTGGGCATGCTTTATTCTTTTTTTTTTTTCTTAGGATGCTGTTCCCTGTCATGAGATTCTCCCACCTCACCCAAAATTTGTAATATTCCTAAAGCAGGCACTCTCAAGCTAGCAGTAGTATTTTGCTATTACTTGTCTCTCAAAACACAGACACACACATACAGAGAAATGCCTGAGCTTGCTGGACCAGTATTGCAGTAATCCACTTAAATTGTTACAAGTTGAACTCTCCTGGGCTATGGATTTAGCAATGAACTGTACTACTCTCACCTTTCCAATGACCTTTCCTACCACCAAATGATTATTTTATACCAACGTACAAGACACTCACCAGAAAGAACAGCTAATAAAAAGCACAGTGAAGCAGTAAAGTATCTACAGTACCTGGCTGTTGTGCATGAAAGGACAGCAATATTTTTCATCATGTAAAAAGGTATGTCAGATAATTTTCATAGGCATCTCCACCAAAGGTACACTGAAGGAGAAGACGCATATGGAAAACATAATGAGCTATCATAACTGGGGAATTTTAGCCTGAGAAGAGTCACAAATAGATTAAAATTAGTAGGGGCTCCTGGAAGTCATCTAGGCTGGTTAAAGGAGGACTACCTTCCACCTTGGACCAGGCTTCTCAGAGTTATGTCAGTGTCTGAGTGGCTTGTTCCAATCACTAACACTCTCATGGTGTAGAACCTTATCCATTTGTCCAGTTAAGTCTTTCCCTGTAATAGCTGGTGACTTTTTTCACCTGCCATTTCATTGTGCACCTTTAAGGAAAGCATGGCTGTCTTCTCTCTAAATGCCTTTAAATGGAAAGACAACAACTAGATACCTAGCCTTCCTTTCCCCAATATGAACAAAACCCAGACACCTTGACCTCTCTTCCTTCAGCATGCACTCCTACCCTTAGCCATCTTGGCAGCCGTTCAATGGCTTCTCTCACGTCAGAATCTCTCCTGCACTAGCAGCCCAAAAACAGGTCTTGGCAGATACCAAGTTGAATTAGCAGGGCACCCTTGTGGCAAAGATGTTCAGCCACGCAGTGGATTGTCGTAGCAACACTGCAACGAGGAGGTAGAAGGATTTGATTTCCCCCCCTCCTTAGCACTTGTGAGAACACACTTTGAATACTGGATGCAGCAATGGACTCCCCAGTACAAGGAAAACATTAATGTACTGGGGCAAGTATGCTATGGTTAGATGCATGATGGTTGAGGAAAGAATGAGAACTGTTTTCCCTGCCCTTAAGAACAGAAGACTAGGAAAGACCACACTGCCCTCTTAAATGGGAAGAGACAGAGAAGACACAGCCAGAGTTTTCTCAGTGGTTCACAGAGCTAGGTCAAGGGACTACAGACAGAAAATGCAACACAGAAAATTCTAAGTAAAATACATATGTATATATATATATACACCATGAGAGTGGTCAAATACTGGAAGCCTGCAAAATTTCAATCCTTAGAAATATTTGAAACTTGGTGCAGCAAAACCTGCAGACTCTAATCTCACTGGACCTGCTGTGAGCAAAAGGTTGGACAAAAGGAACTCCCACCCTAAGTAAATTTTTCAATGTGTGATGCAAATTACAGGAAAAGCTAGTACAAACGTAAGCTAGCAACATTTCTCACAGGCCTGGATAGGTATCAAAGCAAAATTTCAAAACAAAGATCAAAAAATATTAGGTAGTTCACTGCCTGTTTCTTTGCCAATGACAGGTTAATATCTTCCAAGGGAAATGACTCATCTGTGACGGATATATGTATGTCGTGTCACCTACAGCAAGCGCTGAAAAAGCTCAAGTCTTTTCATTAGCCTAAATTTAGAGATTAATTCAAAAAAATTCCATTAAAAAAAAAACCAAAAACCAAAACAACAAAACCCACATATAAAGCCACATACTAAAAACTGATAAATATAAATTCAATTTCTTGGAAGACTTGGTTATCTTAGTTACTACACAGTTTAAAACAGTTTCTGTACTGCAGCAAGTATTGAACTGTTTGTTACTATACTTTCTTTCACTTCTGCAATGGAGCAGAAGAAACAAAACCAAAGTACCTTAACGAATATACAAGCAAAAATATTTGGGATGCCAGACACTAACACCGGTACCTTTCCACAAACAAAACAAGAGAAATTTGAGTTAGACAACGGAATCTAATCTGCATAAATGTTCAGAATCTGCAGCTGAAGCCAGCGGAGCTTCACTTGAACATACCAAGCTTACTGACATCCGTTTGTAATTATTAACTGTTCCAGATGGAACATTTAGCATTAGTGGATACTTCAGCCTAAAAATCCCACCACTCATACTTTGTCATTTATTATGACAGTAAGAATGAAAATGGAGAGATCACCTTCCATGATTCTACGAAAACAAATTAAGGATTGCTAAATTTGGGGGTACCATGAAGATAATTGCTATAGAAAAAAGGTAGGGTAAAATAAGAATTCTGTCTTTAGAGAATGACTTAATACTTACTAATGAATGAGGAATGGGGACATGCACAAAGCAATTAAAAGAAAATAAATAATTAGCACCTACTCTTGGAACTCTGTCCATCCTATAAAATGCATCAGAAGTTTTCATGGAAACATTACATACATACAGAATTACAGATTATACATAAACACGAGCAGAAGAGATGCGGTATTAGGTAATACAGCTAGTCACACTTCTGATATTTTCTAATTCTAAAATCCTTAATTATATTACTTTTGTTACCAGAGTGGTTAGAAAAGTTACTATTACACTCTTTGCTTTTACTAATACCATTTATCTAGCAAAATACCTTCCATAACATGGCACTTCAGTAACACCTACTTTGCTTAACTTTTAGCAATGATTCTCTACTACCAGGGACCTGTTTTTATTGCAATAACCCCAAAATACATAAGATACGGACTGTAGGCAGAACATACATTAATGCTGCCTCTCACTTTCTTAGAATTGCAGACTAATATTATCCTACTGCTTTTCAATCTTTTTCACAGTTTGAAGTAATACTAATTAAAAACTGGCACATGCTTTATTCACAAATATTTAAGGATTCATCAAATGCTTTGAAATCTTACCAGATGAAAAATTTAGTATTTCTCTGAAGTATCTTCTACAATCCTGCAAGCAGTAGGCTGTCTCCTTTACTATTTCCTATGTAGCTTTCTTATAAATTATTTGAGGAATCATCTAGAGGTGGCTCAAATAAGCATTTAATTTTATATTTAAATGCTGATGTCTTTAAAACATGACCTTACGTTCTAACTGAACTTGTTAAAATTTTTAGATTAATCAAGTTATTTATATTTTCTGTAAAATTAGTTTAGAATCAAAGGGAATTATTTCTATAAAAGAGTTTTATAATCTATTTCTAATTCTAAACTAGTGTCTAGAAACTGTTTCTATAAACTTCATTTCTATAACTATTTCTATAACCTGCATTAGAACACAAACTGTTTATACAACAAAATATATCCTTCAATACTGCTTAAAGGAATTATGCTCCTAAAATATGTATTTATTACAGACTCTTGTAAAATAAATTCTCTGTTATGGACAATTTCATTAATGAAAGAAAAATATTCTTAAAGTGTATTGTAGCCCTGGCATGTTTGGTTTTTTGGTTTTGTTTTTCTTAAACCTTTAGAAACAACAGAAGCCTGTCTGAGCAAAACAAATCTGTGAGCATCTCTACAGCAGATACAAAGAAGTAATAAAATCTCTTACAGGAAATAACTGCCAATATAGGTAAGAGGTAGAAAAGGAAACTAAGACTTTTCTAAAAATAATTTTAATCTAATCTGCAGAAATACCAGAACTGTAATTATGGTGTTAGCAAATAGTATTAAAAAAGATCAGAATTAAAGTTACCTGACTGTCTTAACGATGCTTCATCTAAATATATTCAAATGTCACATTTAATCATAACATTTAATTTTCCTTAATACTCAGCTTGACATCTCTCTAAAATCTCTTTATCCTATGTTACTAATACCATATCAACCCCTCTTTCATTTTCATACAGTTAACATTATGAAGATATGCAAACCCACGAATATTTACTCACAAATGTAAGCTTCAGATTCACAGTACAATTACCAAAACACCACAGGTTATTTTATGTAATCCCAATTATTTCCAGAGATTTTCCTTTTCAAATTTTAATATTTCCAAGTTCTAGGAAAAAAAAAATATTTTGAATGTGAAAGTGTACTTCTACTGCTCAAACCTCAGTTCCGAAACCCTGGGGGCAGGGGTGTAGGGAGAAGAGGGAAATAAGGTGGAGAAAGAAGGGGAATATAACCATTTACAGAAAAATAAATGGCCTAAACTTGTATTTGCAAACCTGAAACAAGTGGTAGTTAACCCAGTAATATAGTTTAATGTATCTGTTCATTCAACAGAGTAATATATAGGATCCAAAGCGCTATGAGGGACTGGGTAGAAAATACTGACTCTCTACTGATATTTCAGAGGTTGTGAAGCAAGAAACAAAAGTTCATGCATGATAACTAGTTATGTGTCCACTCATGTAATAAGCTATCTGCATTCTAATACATGATGCCACTGTGGGAATATTAGACAGACACTATGCAGATCAACATTTGGTTGAAGAGTGCATTTAGAAGTTAGTAACTCACAGCAGTTTCTAGAGAACTATATTGAGTTCTCTCACAACTGGGTAAAATAATTCTACAATTCACACAACCACTTTTGTTTCCAGTATTAACATTCCAGAAAGATACCATTTTTTGCCCTGAATTAAATGCCTAGAATTACATTTAACAGGCAAGGTACCGATCATAGAATTTAGACTAACTCAGATTGTTAGAAACCCTCTCTTCTACATGTACATTCTTTTTAAGATCTAAAGCAAGGAATCATAGAATCATTGAAGGTTGGAAGGAACCTTAAAGATCATCTAGTTCTAACCATCCCCTGCCACAGGCAAGGGACACCTTCCACTAGACCAGGTTGCTCCAAGCCCCATCCAACCTAGCCTTGAACACTGCCAGGGATGGAGCAGCCACAGCTTCTCTGGGCAACCTGTGCCACCCTGGCCTTGACCACGGCCAGGGAGGGGGCAGCCACAGCTTCTCTGGTCAATCTGTACCAGTGTCTCACCACCCTTACAGTGAAGAATTTTTTCCTGATGTCTAATCTAAATCTTCCCTCTTTCAACTTGAAGCCATTTCCCCTTGACCTGTCACTACATGCCCTTGTAAAAAGTCTCCAGCTTTCTTGTAGGCCCCCTCTGGGTACTGGAAGACTTTAGTAAGTTGACTAAATACTTCCTAAAAGATCATTTGTTTTACTGAAAGTCCACAGAATCCTATAAACCCAAAAGACAATTAGTTTATTAGTTAATTTATTAACCACTGAATGAAATCTCTGATTTCAGGTGCCTGAACAACATCTTCTGTTATTTACAGAAATCTTGCAGAATAATATTAGCATGTATTCTCTGAAGAAAGAAGGTATCGCAGAGCTTCAAAATTAAAAGAAAATCTCATAAAAAATTAATGAACTAGCTGGATGCCAATTCCCATGCATGGTAAAGCAGGTGCAATTTGCTATTCCTGACAATTTACTTTTAGATCAAATACAAAATCCTTAAAATAGATTCTACTTGTAAACAAACAATAAATGTACAGCATATTCTCACAATCCCTAATTAAAAAAAAGAAGAAAAAAAAAAAAAACCCAAGCAAACCCTGACAATTCTAGCCACTGAACGATAACATTTCTTAAATTCATTCATGAAACAGGTTTCCTGGTTTAGTTATAAAGTGTAAAAATAGGTATAACTTCTATAATTTCAGGAAAAACAGATACAAAATGACCACAGTACTTGAAAAGCTTTAATTAATTTTTAGGATTTCCTGGCCAAGAAAATGTTTGCTAAATAATATTTCCAAGTCAGCCAAACAGAACTTTAATGAGGTAGGCAAGGAAGATAAATCTCTGTAGTCTGTTACTGTACTTTAATGTTTCAGAATTAGTTTGCAAACCCAACAAGCTGAAAAAAAAAAATTAAAAAAAAATCTGGATTTATTTATTTTTCAGTACTGCTCAATCTTCTGACTCCAAGATCATACATGTGACTTTCAGGGAAATGCTGAAATAACTATGTGATGTCTACTTCTGGAGAATGAGACTTACAATTGCAACATGCTCAAAAAGATATGAGTAAACAACAATATCTGTGACATTTATTGTCTAAAAAGGAATACCTACACACTGAAACTTACTGCTGCCAGCTGAACATGTTAATATGCCGCACGTTCAAGTAATTTTGAGCTGTTCTCCCACTTAAAACTGGCTTGCTTGTTTATTTGCTTGCTTTTTAAACTCCTTCAAAGAATGTGTCCAATAACAAAAAGTTCTTGAGTTTCAAGAAAGACTGACAGGGTGCTTCAAATTTTTAGGCCAACAGCAGTGACAAATCATTAAAAGAATATGAAATTACCAGTATATTTGGTAATGAAAATAAGCGCTTTGGCCATCAACACACTGGCAGGAAAACATAAGGAATACTGTTCTTCAGCAACAAAAACAAATGAAAACAAAGTGTCTCTCTAAGAATGCTGACATGGGAAGTAACAGAAAGGCTAAAACTAGAGATGAATTCTTTAATTCCTGCTCCTGCAACTAGACTGCCTTGATAGGCATATCTCTCAGATAAAAGAAATGTTCATAGAATCACAGAATGGTCCGGGTTGGAAGGGATGTTAAAGATCATCTAGTTCCAACTCCCACGTCACAGGAAAGGACACTTTCCACTATATCAGGTTGCTCAAAGCCCTATTCAACCTGGCCTTGAACACTTCCACTGTAAGAAAGTCCCTCTCCAACTTTCTTGTAGGCCCCCTTTAGGTATTAGAAGACTGTTTAAAGGTTTCTCCTGAGCCTTCTCTTCTCCAGGCTGAACAAGCCCAACTCTCTCAGCCTGTTTTCACGGGAGAGCTGCTCCAGCCTTCTGATCATCTTTGTGGCCCTCCTCTGGACTCGCTTAAGCAGGTCAACATTCCTTTTGTGTGGGGGGGCCCAGAGCTGAATGCAGTACTCCCAAGTGGAGTCTCATGAGAGCAGAGTAGAGGAGGAGAATCACCTCCCTCGACCTGCTGGTCACGCTCCTTTTGATGCGGCCCAGGATATCGTTTGCTTTCTATGCTCCAAGGCACACTACCAGCTCATGTTGAGCTTCTCATCAACCAACACCTCCAAGTCCTTCTCCTCAGGGCTGCTGTCAATCCATTCCACATTGCGTTCCATAGAAGGGCACCACAAGTATTAAAGACACAAGCTTTACCACAAAAAGTTACTCAAATTGAAGGATCATTCCACCTCTAACATCCTTCTTTCAATAGATGTCAGCTCTAATATTGTCACTGAAGGCCAAATGAAAATCACACGACAGTAACCTGCAGCTCCCCTGCAAGTTTCTAATATAAAAGGAAACCTAGAAATCTGTCAATATGCATAGGTCACATTCAAAGTACTTGGGTTATAAATTACTGATTTTAACAGTATAAATTAAACATTTTTTCACTTGTCTTGCTCGTTTTCCTAAAATTGTCCTAAGGAATCAAAACTGAATGCTCAGTTTAGATTGTGCCTTCACTTTTTAGTGACTGTATTTGTCAGGTATCACAGAACTGCAAAATCCAATATCTATTGTACATGTTAATCCTAAACCTGTATTTAAATACAGAGTTTGTATATTAAGAAGTTAGGCATAAGTAAGGAGAGATTAAAAATCAAAGGCAAGTTGAGAGGACAAACTGAGTTGCTTGAAAGCCAGGGTATGATAATTAAATTTCTAGATTGGTGGAAGAAGGGTTCAGGGAGGCTTGATGAGTCACTGAGGGAAAAAAAAAAAAAACTAACAACAGCATCCTAATGCAGGATAACAGCCTGTTTAAAGAAGACTAATGCATGAAAATGCCTTCAAAGCCTGGTACAGTCAGGCAGAACCAAAGCAATGTTGAAAGCTCAAGACAAACTAACGTCAGCTGCTTTGCATCTGGAACCTGACAGGAACATGAAGAAGAGTAGGGCTTTAGTTACTTTATCAGCCTTTAGCCGAAAGGCGCACTAAGATAGGTTCTGTATCTGTTGTTCCCTGTCCCAGAAATCTCTGACCGGAAAAGGAAGTATTAACTGACACTCCCGAGTAACAGGATGAGTACAGTTCATGTCAAAATATAACTACTAGGTTACTCATGGCTGACCATGGTTAGGAGTATGACATAAGGCTATAGGGATCAGGAAATGTAAATGAAAGCAAGAAGCATAAATCCAAAACACCAAAAAGGAACAATGCTGAAGCCTGCCAGTAATACTCAGTTAGGTTACACATCATGACGCAAGAAGGTCCAAAAGCAGTGGTGAAACTTCAGGGAAGAAAGCAAAATGGCTACTTCTCAACTGGTACTGATCACAGCATGAAACCATGAATACAAACCTGAGACAAAACAGTACCAAATGGGGTTCCTCTGCTGTCTGGAAGAGTATTTTCACTAAGGGCAACTGATAGCAATTATTTTAATGAGTTAATTTATTTGATTTTAAGGTAAAATCATTTAGCCTAAGCTGTTTTTGGCAACCATCATGAAAAAAAAACAAACCCTACTTTCCCACAAAGATAAAAATTATACTCAGTGTTCATTTCATATTAATCAAAGATGAAAATAAGCTGAAATAGAGACAGTTTGCCACATTTAGGACAAGCAAATATCCCAGGATGACATACACATCTAAAATATTACACAACAATATTCTGCGACATGTACTGTTAGTTTTGAGTATTTCCTACCACACCAGTACATAAATCCAAATCAAAAGATTTCAACATTGTATTTCATTACACTAAATTCTCATCTGCATTCTACATGAAGCCAGAAAGTATTGAGAAATAATATACACAAAATTTGGCTCTAAAGGTATATTTGTTTTCTTCCTATGTAAAATTGGCTAAGCTAGAAATTCAACTATATAACTGTTTTAACAATTAAGTCTGAGTATTTCAGGGTTACATTCAATTTGGTATACCCCAACAGAAACCTCTACAGTTTCAACCTGTATCATGAGTGTCACTTTAGTTCCAGTGCCTGACGCTCCAAGCATAAAGATGTATGCTCTCACTCTCAAAGGCCACTCTGGAGAGGTTCAAGTTCCCTATGCTGAAATACTTACAAACCAAACACAGGGCTTCAAACCGTACCAGGGAGAGAAAAAAGGAAAACATTAGAGTCATAAAAAGCAGTGTGGATGAGCAGTTTTTCAAACATGGTTTTAAATGACCACTTTACTGTCACTGGTACTTTCCAAACCTCACTGGGGATAAAACAGGACATTGGACTAAAGTTGTATTGTATTGATATATCATCCACTTCATCATTTTCAAGGATTAAGGTAAAGCAAACCAGACAATTTTAGAAGTAAATGTCAAAAAACCATAGCAGTTCCTCAATAAGTTAGTTAACTGCTTTTCCTCTTCTGTTATAACATGTCACAAGACTATCGGATACTGTTGCCCTCTTCCTTTTCAGACTTCAGATTCTGGGCTATGACTCCAGGACTGCCTTGCGTTCCCCCTCTTCCAGCCCTCCCCCAAGAGAAACTACCATCTTAATGAGGAAAGAATATCAAGCTGGAAGAAAGTGGCTACATTACAGAGGCCACATGCAAAAACTCCTGGATATCGACACCTTTGTCTAAACTGTTGGGGAATTTTTCTACAGAAAGAATGGTATTTTTGATTAAAATAGCATTTTTGTCTATGTCCTCAGACAAATGAGGATCAGCGTTATGACAGAAGTTTTCTATCAAGGTGATCATGCACAGTAATGGAATGACTAATTTTTCAATCTAGACTAGACTTCCATTATATAATTACTGAAAAAGAAGTTATAATTAAAATCAGCACACAACCACATTGAACCTTATCGTATTAAGGTACTGACATCTTCTCTACACTAATATTTAAAATAAAGATACTACAGTTCACAGTTCTCACTAAGCTGATACTCGGTTGTACTCAGTTGTCCTCATAGGTCTCTTCTTTCCATTAATCTTTTGCAGCTACTTCTGAAGCTATTTCCCAGAGGTTTTAAGAGTGAAAACCAGAATTTTACCATGATAAAGATTAATTTTCTAAGCCTTGTAAGCTACAAGGTAAGTTTCCAATTTCACATAATTCTATATGTGGAAACAGCATGACCTTAAAATTGCTGCAAAATGTTAAAATAAAACCCTGAGACCTGAGTTTAGTGCATTACGTCTTTGTTTCCAAGCAGTCTGTCTAGTGTGATTTTTTTCTAACCATTAGTTATCTCTTCAGTGTCTTTTTTATCCTGCTACATGTTTTCAACTGTGTTCAGTATTGACTTCTCCATAAAACCACACTTACTATTTTTTGCTAATGAAACCATCAGCAAACAAATTGAGCTACAGAGAAATTAATCTAAATAGACAATTCGGTATCTGTGCTAATTGTTTCTCATATTTGCCAACTCCTTTATTTAGACGATTGCAAGGGAAGAGTAACGTCTCTGGTTGACAAGAACTTCTAAAGAACTTCATGTCTGAATAAAATCTGATGCATCCTTGCTATATACTTGAAAACATTTTCTCAAGGAAAAGTTTGGATCGTCAGTGAGTTTTTATTTATAGTATAGCTTTGAATCATTTTCAAATAGCATTGCTGCTAACTAAGAGCTGAAAGTTTGGGCTTTTTTCCATACCGTCTATAGATTTTACATCGAAAATAGCACAGATTTTTACATCTTGGATTTTTTAATTATTACCATAAAAAAGTGTTTACCTCAATTATTAGGTCAAAAAATCCATCAGATTTCCATAATCACAAAATTTAGTGCTATCTTTGGCACACTCCACACACCAGAAAAAAAAAAAAAAAAAAAAAAAAAAAAAAATAAAAAAAAATTTAACCAGTTTGGCGAAAAACAAAATAAATAAAAAAAAAAAGCAACCAACAACCAAAAAAAACCACACACACACAAACCCCACAAACCCCCAACCTTGGCACTTGCAGTCTTCACTGATTAACAACAGCTTTTTTTTCTTGCAAAAATAATACTATTTTACACTATTAAACTTAGCCATTCATACTATTAACTTTGAAGAGGCCAATTCTATGCATGCACTTATTTTTTCCCAAAATAATACTTTCCCTTTACCTGTGTAACTTAAGACCGACCTAGCTTCCAAGTCCAGGTCAGCCATGATTTTTCTGCCACAATTATTTACATTTCCATAAGGGATTTGCTTGGGTCCCTAAAATAATAACATGTACAGAAGTGGGATACAAAAATGACCTGCCAGGTAAATACTTTCCACAGAAATTTGGCGAGTTTAGTGGATCATAAACATGAATAATGATGTAGCTCTTTAGCTTCTAAGTGGGAAAGTTTCTTAGCTTGTTATAACCCTCCTTTCAAATCCCTATTATGGTAGGGAATTGTATTTTCACAACAGACTTAAGAATGCAAGCAAAATTACTCTTTAATGCAAAGACTTGTAAATCTTAACTGAACACACCAGATTTATTTCCTCATTATCCAATTAACCAAATATATATATTCCCCATATGGCAAGTATGGATCATCCATGTACTATTAGAAGCAATGTCAGTTAATAAAATCATAACCCTGATGTTGTTAAGCCTAACTTTTTCTATACTAATTCCAACAAAATTACAGCTATACTAATATACAGATAATACATTCGCATGCAGTAGCGCGGAAAAGATTTTATTAACTAGTAGATGCTTCAGATAGGTAGATAAGCCAGGAAGTTTTTTTTGAATTTTCAATATGAAAGCATATTTGGATCTGTGCTTTAATAATAATGCAAATTTGGATTAGAAGACACAATACAAGTCTCAATGTACCTGAATATATTTTCTTCCCATTCACGTCCTCTGACATTTTTTCCTGTACATGTAGAATGATTTCCACAGGAAGTCACAACAGAAGAACCACAGACCTACATTTCTCTTACTTAATCACAATAAAAGTATAACATTTTACAAAAATGAAGAAAATGTCATCTTTAAGGAAAAAAAAAAATTATACCAGGCATGAATAAAACTCAACTGGACACCTATGTTTACCCATGAGTAGGTGTCCTGAATTCATTCTTCTCTCACTCTTCAGTGAGACATTAACAATAGGGTATTAAAGGCAAGTTCCTAAAATATATACAGATTTGCTCTGGTATCTCTAAAAGCTCTGACCCACATTATTCAACAATACACTTGAGGAAAATTTGTATTTATTTGCTTGTAATTACCATGTTATTAACATTTATGGAGAGCCTTTTGCAGAATTTGATTACCTTCGGTATCATCAGAGTGGTTTATCTCTGGCCACTATGACAGTGAGCACTATCTATCCCCTTACAAATCGGATTGTATTAGCAAATCAAGACATGTTGTGGAAATGCGTAAGCCTGTCTTGAATAGACCCATTACAATGGTGGAAAACACCAATACACAAAGTGACATCAGAATATAAACTGGTTTAAGTGCAAGTTAAGGAAGCGAACATTGTCTCAAAATAATTAATTTCTCTGTATAGGGCATTTTAAAACTTCCAGCATGAGCTGTCTATTCTATCCAAATAAAAGCACACAGCAATATGGAATGTTGTAGTATTTCCCCTGTGAAACCAGAATAGCTCTTTCAGTCTTTTCTCATATGAAAGAATAAAGTCCAAACAAAACATTAGCAATTTTATTTGTGTGCCACTGCAAGATCTTTTCAAGGAGTGATCTGTAATTCAGGCAATATATAAAATTGCATTAGGCAGTGTCAGGTTTATGGTTGGGCTCTATGACCTTAAAGATCTTTTCTAACCTAAATGATTCTATGATTCCACCCATACTGTATCAGACGGAAAAGTCCATCTAAGCTAGTGTCCTCTGTCTCTGTTAACATCCAGATGACAATGAGAAGAAAAATACCTTAAGAGCAGGGAAAACACAGAGCAGTACTCTCATAAGCAAATTCTTCTTAATCTCAGTTATTTGTGCTAATAAGAAATATTTGAATAGGAGAATAGGAACTTGACTGATGATGCCTTTCTCCTTTTTAATAGCCTGTTCATATTCTTGACCTCATCATTACTTCACTAATAAAAATGTTAATACTTTCAAAGTAATTAGAAATTCCTAATGGCATACAAAACAATCTCATCTTTTGTAGGGATGAGATTCCTTGATATAATGAACTTGCCTTTATGACCACTTTGTTTCAAACATCTTTAAAGCTACTGAAAAGAGGACGAACCGAGTGCCGAAGGGACTTTACTACTAGCATAGTCTTTGATTCTCCTCTCCAACATTCCTGTCATGATACAAATATGCTTAAAACAAAGGGACACTATGTCAAGTGCCCTGGAAAGCACTGATCCTGAAAAACAGAAGATCAGAATAACACAGAGCTTGCATGGTTGAATCTTTTGAGGATCTGGATTCTTGAACTCTTGCTATTCTGAATATTGTAGGCTACTGTTTATTTTAAACTGTGAGACTGACTAAAGTTAACACCAGGTATAATCTTTACTAAGAATTTAACATACAATGGAGGCAAGAGAAACAAATCACTGCATCTTGCCATACAGACGTAATTATCAGCAAAATACATGACCTTTTAGGATATAAACACTTGTAAGATTTGTTTTCTAGGCTTCATCCAAGAGCCAGAGCAGCGCAAAAAAGAACTGAATTGGGAACAAATTCACGCAATACAGAGAAAGTAGATAACACAGGAAACCATTAGATGGCACTATAGAGTAAATAATTAATGACCTATTGTCATTAAAGAATGTGATAGGAGAAGGGTGGGCATCTGAAAGATGCACAGGATTTAAACAACCATTCTTCTAGACATTATTGTTAGCAACAATAAAAGGCTCTCCATGAGGAAAGGTTAAAAACCTATCATATTATCTTTCATGGTTATACTTCCAGCTAGAGCAGCATCTTCTATCGGCTGTCTTTCAAATACTTGGTCATTTAAAAAACTGTGTAACATGTCATTGCACACAAAATCTTTTATGCAAGACAGACTTGACACAAAGTGACAGACATCATACAACACACACTGGAATACATTGCAACTTCAATGGAAAATTATCAAAGAAAGGACTCTGCAAATGTTTTAATCCTTCAGTAAATACAATTGACAGAATATTATGAATAATGCTTACTGACTATAGAGAAGGCTTAAGTTTCTAAATTTTTAAATTAGACTTTTAAATTAAGCTTTATATTAACAAATGAGACCAGACAGATCACCATCCCTCATTCACACTCAGTTGTAAAAGACCTAATTTGTAGGTCAAAGATGAAATATGAAGTTGTTACGGAAGACAAAACTGAAACAATTAAATGCAAGAATATATGGAAGAGGCTGACAATATGGGGGCACTGAGATCTTCTACAGCTCTTTGAAAGAGATTGACTGTGGTCATTAAAACTGCAGTTTCAGGAAGACTGACCCAGCAGCCAGAGTTCATAAGTCTCTTATATGCTAAAGATTCCTACTTGCAATTAGGAACCATAAGAGCAATTTTCCTGCAGTTTTTCCTGATGTGGAATTTCACTGGGACAACCTTATATATCTTTCTCAAGAGCATTTATGCCTTTCCAAATATTTCTATGACATCTTACATGAAGGTCTTTAAACAGAATGTCAGGTGCTGACTGAAATCACAACGTCAAGAAAATACAAAATCCAGTAATCAGGAACCGTTCATTCCACAGCTTTATGTCTATATACTACCTTGTAAAATGTTGTGGTTTTGAACTCATCCTTCGAGTATTGACCATTTTTTTGCACTATAGTTTGTGTCACTACATCTAATTACATGATCAGTGTGAATTCAAGTAGCCACTAAATGAGAATATCTAATTACCTATGATTTATTGAGCTGCAAATTATGACACTCTAAATGAGAAACAGACACAGCAATGCATCTGAAAAATCACTCTTCTGAAACTAGAAAAAAAAGGTAGTCTGAAAATAAGGTAATTGTGAAGTAGCAGTGCAGTAGTGAAGATGCAGAAAGAAACTGGATTTCTGTAATAGAACTAGAAGAAAGTTAGGGAGATGTACAAGGCAGGAGACATGGACAACTTTCCCTCCATGGCCTATATAGACTTCTGTGGGGAAAAAAATCTAAACAAAATTACCAAAAAAAAAAGAAAAACAACCCTCTAAAACCCTAAATAAATTGAATGAGAAACAAGGACCCTGTAGGTCTGAGGCATATACCATTACAAACTTCATCATTGCTCTTTCATAACACCTGTTTCTCCCCACCCTTCCAAAAAGAGTTTCCTGTCCACTTCAGATTTTCAAAGGGAATGAAAAAACCCACCATAACCTTTTTTTTTAATAAAAGCATGAATATAATTTTTATGCCTTCTACAAATATTTTTAAATATGTATCTGATTAAAATTGCCATAGGACAAAATATCTGTATAGTTTGAGAAGTGATGTTTTCATCCATAAAAGTATAATATAAGAAATGAAGAACATTATTCATGGCGGGCTTTGAATCTCAAGAGAAATTTGAGTTTGAGTGCAGCAATCCCTAAAGACTTAGCCTTAAACATTTCTGAATAATGAGTTCATTACATATTTCTGTACATTAAGTCACAGTGTTTCATCTCTTGTTATGTACAGCCCTTCCAAAAGATAAAAATAAATGAGTTGGAAGATCAGATTCACAAATATATATTTTGTTCCTCTTGCTTATGACATGAAATTCTCTTTAAGATTAGCTCATGTAAGGCTGACTAAGTATGGCATACAGTACTGTGGATTTTACCCCACCTTATAAAACAAGCCTTTTATGAGATGTTGCAGCAAGTCCAGAGGAGGGTCACAATGATGACCAGGGAGCTGGAGCACCTCCTGTATGAAGATAGGCTGAGAAAGTTGGGGCTGTTCAGCCTGGAGAAGAGAAGGCTGCATGGAGACCTCATAGCAGCCTTCCAATATCTGAAGGGAGCCTACAAGGATGCTGGAGAGGGACTCCTCGTTAGGGACTGTAGTGGTAGGACAAGGGTTAATAAGTTCAGACTTAAACAGGGGAATTTTAGATTAGATATAAGGAAGAAGTTCTTTACTGTGAGGGTGGTGAGGTACTGGAATGGGTTGTCCAAGGAAGTTGTGAATGCTCCACACCTGGATGTGTCTAGCTCCATCTTTCCAAGTATTCACTTCATCTCCCCAGATTTCTCATTATAATTTTTCCTTATGTTTGTTGATGTCAGTAGGTAGGTAACTGCAGTTGCTTTCGATTTTGTTTATTTTAAACACATTTATATTCTGTTATTTAACCTTAGCTGTCAAGTTTACCTACCTAATTCAAGCATTTAAATTCCTTCTGTTATCTTCAGTTAAATTTTTTTTTGTCACTTGTTAGAAGAAGTCTACTACAAACAACCTATTACTGGCAACATTAAATGTACTCCTGTTGATACACTGTCTCTCCAAAGGGTGGAATAAATTCAATACAAAGTAAGCTTCTTCCATGATTGACACCTAATATTTAAAAAAATAAAGAACTCTACATAAAAATTAAATTGTGCCCTAACTTAAAGCATTCTGTTATAATGAAATATACATTAATTCAATAGCTGTAATAGCTGTATAAGTATCATCATTAAAGGTCAATCTATCTCACCTTCACATATAGCTGAATAGAAATTTCTTTCAGTGCTGGTATGCAGGTCAATGCATGGTCTTGATCAGACCTTCAATACAGCATTAAAATGTTCACTGTACCATTTTGCAGCATCCTTGAACTGAGATATTGAATTTGAAGTTGTTGCCAATATATTTGACAAACTCAAAACTATTCCCTTTTTTTTTGAAGTTAAACTGCATACAGTTTAACTGTATATATAGTACTAAACAAATACCATTTTTTCTATGAAGATAACAAGTGCTGTTTACACTACCCATCACTAATCAGTAACTCATATAAGTAATTCTAAGCTGGTTCTAATATAAAGAAGAGGAAAGTGATTTCACCCACCCCTCTTTGTTTTAATCTAAGTACACTTACCACAAAACTATTAAAAATGTATTAAAATGCATTCCACACGTATTTTTCCTTATATAAAAAAAATTTAAGACAGATGAAATCCAGATGACTAAAATTAGACATATAAAACCATATTTAATTATCGCCAATTCTATGAACCATTTTCTCATTAAAATTCTAATGTATTTATAAACAGAAATCCATATGTATCTATCATCTATATCTATATATAAATATGTATTTTTGAAAATACATACAGAATCCTGTTACAGTATCAAACACCCATTATTACTTCTCAGGTTATATGAAAGTGAAGTTCCTTCATATAAATGTGAACAATACAAGACAATATGTTCTTGTTGAACTGCCATAGAATTCAACTAAATAGGAATAAAATTTCTTATCCAGTCTCAGCAGCCACAATTCTTTACTTGGTTACCAATCCATGCAATGAATTGAAACAGCTTACTTTTGCATTCACTCAGATAAAAGATGGATATGATTTGGTAATGAGAAAAATAAAAGTCATTTTCCATACAGAAAGGTCAGGATTATACTTGCTTCACAGAACTACTCTTTAAGCCTGTCGTGGTTCAAGCCCAGCCGGCA